>NW_015391433.1:17052-25435 GCF_001527695.2 Protobothrops mucrosquamatus
ATTGATGAAATGGCTGACAATTTTGAAAAACAGTCTCCCAGTTAAAAAGTTTGCTCTGCAAATGGATGAAACACAACCATGTTGATGGCTTTTGTTAGTTATGGTTTTGTTAATAATAAACTCTATTAACTCTTTTAAGTTTAGAGAAGAAATGCTTTTCATTAAAAAGCTTAAAACAGACCCTAAAGGCGAAGCTATTTTTGAAGTAGTGAAGAGTTATTTCAACAAGAGCCTCTCAAAAACATTATGGGCTTGTGGTGCTATTTCCATGACAGGTAGATACAGAAGATTTATTTTTGAAAGGTGCTGTGTTATTAGTGTTTTGTGTTCACTGCATGGTTCACTAGCAACCGTTTGAATTAAAAAAAAATTGGCAGGACGCTTGTGGAGTCTCTGAGTGTTGTAATAAAAGTAGTCAAAATTGAATGCACTTCAAGATCATGCTTTGACAGCTTTGCGAAGGCAAATGAGGAAGGCTTTAAACTCTTTGTTATTCCATTCCAAAGTCTGTTGGTTATCAAAGGGGAATTGCCATTGTTGTTTTGTTGCTATGTTGGAGACAGTTGTGGGTTCTTTCCCCTAGTAAACAAAAAATAGATCACCTCCACTAAGGATGACATTTTACCCATGGACTAATGTCAAGATGTTAGACAAGCAATTGAAGGGAAGAAAGTATAACCTTTTATCATATAAAGAGATTATTATGGGATTTCTTAGAAAACTGAAGCTGTACGCAAACAGTGCTGGGAATTTGCCCAGTTTTCTTTCTTGGCAGCAACTAAGTCTTGAATTGAAAGATGACAACCTTGTGTATGTGGATCACTTGAAGCAGTTGCATAATAATACAGAAGTTTGTTTCTGTGACCTGCTGAATGTAGATGCTGCAGCCTGGATCCATTTCAGGTGAACGCAGCTGATGTTGCCGCTCCATTGGAAAAAACCACTAGTTGATTTACAGAGTGATGCAGAAGCTCAAAAAAGTTTTAAAGGAGAACAATTCCCCAAAAGTGTCCATACCTTTGGAGGAAAACTGTTTTTCATGGCAATTCCCACATTATACTTATTAGAATCAGGTTTCATTCAATGAGTTGTTAACACAAATGTGCAATTGCTTGGACTTAGTGAACAGAGGTAATTTTCACTTACCACTTTCTGCAGTGAAACCTGACAAACGTTGTGCGTGTGTTACTTGTGGTTTTGACGATTAGAAAGTTATAGAAAGAAGGAAATTAGGATTAAATTAGAGAAAGTGATTTGATTAGAACTGTATATTAGAGGGATATCGGAAGTAATTTTTTTATATATTCCTGTTTTGTCTTTTTTTATCTTTTTCTTAAATACCAAAAAAGAAAAATAGAAAAGAACATATTAATTATATTTACACATTAACAAAAATGTATATAACATTACATTAAGAGCCAAATTGTGTACATAATTGCACATCGCAAATTGCATTAGTACAATTACTATAAGCAGAAAAGCATATATATTCCATTTCCAAACCAAGGGTGGGTAAGTGTGGATTTTTTCCCCCCAACAGTATGGGGACCCGAAGGAGCGAGTAAGCAGCCGAGGCAACAGAGGCCTCTCGCGTATAGACACTCCTCCCGCTTCCTCTTGTGGCGCTCAGCCGGGCAAAAAGCCAAGGCAGCCCGAGGGCGCCGCTGGCTGCCGCCCTTGCAGTCAAGAGGAAAAGGCCGGGACGATGTGCGCCACCTCCGTAGAAGGTGACCGAGAAGAGCCGGGATCGGTAAAGGCCCGCAGCACCTAGGAGGGGCCAACTTTCTTCCTGACCGGACACGGACGGGCTCCGCTTACACAACACATCCACACCGGGAAATCGTGGCCTACGCAAAGCAAGACCTCAAGTTTTCCCGGTGGCGGCAAACGCGGACGCCGCCTGGCCAAAGCCATTCCCGCCCACCTTCCTCCGCGAAGCGAACATCCGCCCATCCGTGACGAAAGGAAAGCGGTGGCATCAAGCGCCGGCGTCCGAGGCGAGTCCGGAGACAAGCGGTCGGGCAAAGAAGAAAGAGACGGTCGTTGAGCGGCTCAGCCCGGCGCGATGGAGGCTTTCTGCGGCTCCAGCTTTTGGGTAAGCAGCTCTCCCCGTCCCGGACCTTGGACGCTCGGGGGCGCTTTGGAGACGAGCGCGTGCTGAAGTGCGGTTTCTCCCCGGCTATGGGAAGGGAGTTTCCGGAATGCCCCGACGAGGAAAACGCGGCTCCTTCGAGGGGGAGGAATGGCAAAGCATTCCGTTTAAAGGGAGAAATGTGATGGGAAGGAGTCCAGGTTTTCAAACCGTCTGCTCAACTCTCCTTTAGCCAAGCTTGGGATGAGCTGCAGTTCGGTTGTTGGGGATGGAGGAAAGGAGCGTGTGGTGCTCCAGCGGTTGCGTTTTAGTTTTGCTGGGGCTAGACTAGATTTCTGCCGTCCCTTTCTTCCGAAGAGTTCAAGGGGCTTCGCCTGGAGGCTCTCCCCGTTTTAGCTCCACAACAGCAACCGGGAGAGTTCCGTGGGGCTGAAGAGAGAATAACTGACCCCGAAGTCAGTCCTTGAGTTTCCTTTACTGGTTGAAGGTGGCCTTACACCTTTTATTTCGCTGGTGGTACTTTACGCCTTAATTGTTACACCATCCAGGCGCTCGTCTCACACAATTCTGTCTGGGGCAGATGGGAACTGAAGTCCCAAACTCTTCTATATTGCTACCGCTGAATACATGCCCGCTGGAGGAAGGTTGGCAGGGCTGAGGTGCCTCCACTCCTGTGTGGTAGTAGAGCTGCTTAAAAGTAAAGTTTAAGTCAGAGGTCCCCAACTTTTTGGGCACCAGGGACCTGTTCCATGGAGAAAGGTTTTTCCACAGACCTGAGAGTCCGTGGTTTTGTGTGCTGCCTGCATCCCATGGGGCTTTCCTTGTTTGTGCGGTCCAGTTGCTGAGGCCCGGTACCAGTCCACAGACCGGAGGGGGGGGTTGGGGACCCCTGGTTTTAAGCTACAGCTGGGAATTCTTGTGATGCATTAATTGATTAGATTTCAGTCTTTTTTACTTTAACCCCGCAATAATCCTGTGAAGTAGGTGTGCATAAGAAATAGTGGTCAACAGCTAGACTTTTGTGAGGGTGAGCTTAAATTTGGGGGTCCCTGGTCCTTCTTGGGCATCCTGCACTTCACTGTATGGGGGCTAAACTATGCAGCAAAACAATCCTACTTTCAGCCAGAATAAATGAAAAATGAGATACTATATTGTTAGTGTGTCTTGTATTACAGAAGTGAAATGTGATGGGGAAATAATAAATTCTTGTTCTTTATTCTTTGAAAAATAAGTTTCACTGAAGGTGTTGCACACCAAGTACTGGGAAGGATGTTAGAAGATTAAGAAAACATATCTATGCAAAACTTGTAACATTCCTCACAGATATGTATATGCCTCCTTTTCTTCCCCAAATGATGTAACAAAGCACATGCACACCTGTTCAGATTCCAGAAACTTCAAACTACATTTTAATAGAATAGAATGAATAGAAACATGACTCTTTTACCTGTTGATGTCTTTATAAAGGCAAATGAGGTTACTCCCTAGCATTGCAGATTAACTGTAGGATCATCTGACTAAACAGGTATTTTCACTCTTGTTACTACAATTCTATTTTATTGCGATGCTGTGTAGAACCAATACAAGTTTGAACAAGGGACTTGGCATTTATTCACTGATTATTACAAATGACTCATCTTTATTATTGGAATTTTTCTCACTCCTAGCTTGGATGGATGGACACAGATAGCCCTTGATTTATGACTGTAAGGGAGCCTACCCAATACCATCATAAGTCATAACGGTTGTAAAGCAGGTCATCCACACGACTGACCTGATTTTATGACCTTTTTCTAGTCATAAAGCAAACACCGCAATCTTAAAGTGAACCTATTGTTCTCTACCGGCCAGTTTTTCCAAAACTGGGAAATAAATGCCTGTTTTCAGCAAAACCATAATAAAATGCAGTCCTGTGCCTGTGGGAGTCTGCAGATAGCCTTAAATGTAGGCTGGTTGCCAAATGCCTGACATGAACATGAGGTGGGTGGGCGAGTCAAAACCTCAGAACCGGATCATTGGTACCCCCAGGGAGGTCCATCATAACTTTGAATGGTCACTAAGCAACTGGCCATAAGTCAGGGACTACCTGTACATTCTGTCCACCAAAGCTGACAGCAATCCATGCTGCTTTCTAGGCAGTCATTTTGGAAGTGTTTGCCATTGCTGCTTTTTCAGAGCTGAAGGGGAGTAACTGGCCCAAAGTCACCTAGCTGGTTCTTGTAAATAAGGCAAGACTGAAACTTATGTTAAGTGGTAATAATGGGGTCGCATACTAAAAAGCAGAGACATTACCCTGCCAACAAAAGTGCGTATAGTCAAGGCCATGGTTTTCCCAGTTGCAATGTATGGATGTGAAAGTTGGACAATAAGAAAGGCTGAGCGACAAAGAATTGAGGCCTTTGAACTATGGTGCTGGAGAAGACTCCTGCGAGTCCCCTGGACTGCAAGGCATTCAAACCGGTCAGTCCTAGAAGAGATCAACCCTGACTGCTCTTTAGAAGGCCAGATCCTGAAGTTGAAACTCAAGTACTTTGGCCACCTAATGAGAAGGAAGGACTCACTGGAGAAGAGCCTAATGCTGGGAAAGATTGAGAGCAATAGAAGAAAGGGACGACAGAGAATGAGGTGGCTGGATGGAGTCACTGAAGCAGTAGGCGTGAGCTTAAATGGACTCCAGAAGATGGTAGAGGACAGGAAGACCTGGAGGAATGTTGTCCATGAGGTCGCGATGGGTCGGACATGACTTCGCAATTAACAACAACAAATAATAATGGGGTCGACTCTTTAATAATCTGACAGCTGCATTCTGTTGCCAGTTGAACGCAACAAAGCCATGAAAGTTCCAAGAAAACCTGAAATGGGCACCTGTGCTGAAACTAGCCAGAAGTCTTCCTGGCCACAGCCTCCACCTGTTCTAATAATGGGAGCCATGAGATCAGTACCATTCCCAGATTATGAGCCCACATCAGACCTGGGAATTTTATACCTTGTGGGCCACATGTGGCCCGCAAGCAGTCCCAGCCTGGCTTGCAGTGTCAGCGGTATTGGTGGGGGGCAGGGGGTTGGCAGTGGGGGTTGTGGGGCATCATTGGAGGGGGTGATATAGCGGGGTGGAGCGGTGGTGACTGAGGGTGGGGTGGCATGAAGGGGTGGAAGGAGCAGGGTGCTGAAGGGTGGGACAGAGGAAGGGGCGGCAACAGCCTTCTGCAACAGTTTCTCATGTGCCCACCCCTTGGGAAAACTAATTGCCCACCCCAGCCTACACTTTTAGGAGGAGCACAACCCCATAAGAGCTAAAGTTGGAAGTACTGTATCTCATAACTATTGAGCTTCTACAGCCATAGTTACTCCATCCTGCTTGGACTAAGCTTGGTCTTGATTTTCCTGTCTAGATCCCAACACTACTGTTTTGCTTCTAATAGATTTCCAGATGCAATTCAAGGTTTTCATTATCCCCTTGCATAAAACAAGGTTAGGATCACCTGTTTCCAATTGTTTCTGCTTATGCCACAAAATTTGGCAGCGTGTGTACGCATTGAGTCCCTAATATGAGGCAGTATTATCTAAGGAACCCAGAAGATGTGTCTTCTCTGTCTTGCTACCTTCCATAGGGAATAATGTTCCCTCTGAGATGCAAGTAACCTCAATCCTGTCATATTATCCATGAGCATAGTTTGATTTCCATCCCATACATATATATATATATAGACTTGACTCTTGCCTGAAATGGATCTAGGTAATCTACTTTCTCCTTTTTAATTGCCACCTCAACACCTCTACTACTACAGTCATGTCAGGACTGTAGTAGTCAGGACTTCCGGATTGAATGGTGACATCACTGTTGCCCAGGGAACACCTATTTGGGGGTTCTTTTCATGTCCCCATTAAGTTGCCCACCAAAGTGGCACCCATTTATCTATTTGCAGTCGTCCACTTTTGAATTGCTGGATCAGCAGGAGCTGGAGTGTGGGATGAGAACTCACCCATCCCACGGCAGCACCAGGTCTCAAATCTGAGCTTATTGATCATCAGCCCAGCATCATAATCTTGTGAGCCACCATGCTCCACAAAACACTTCTACTAAAAAGGGAAGAATGAAGACTGGGCACTTGTCATGTAATACAACCAGATTCAAGGATGCCTTCTTGAGCAAGGAACATGTCGGTATGTCTTTCAAAACTACTGGCAACTCCCCCCCCCCCCATCACAATTTTATATTCCATATTATCTGGATATAGCTGCTTGTCTACTTATCTGATGAGCTGGAATAAAGCCTACATGTGGCAGAGGTGGACTCACAAGGAATACTATCCAGTTTTTTAAGCTCCACAGGCTCAGATACCTCCCACATAATATCACCCAATGTCACCCCTGTTACCTCTTCAGGTTATTCTCAGTTTCCACCTCTGAGCAAATAGGAGTGATTTTATCTGCAAAATGTCTTGCATCACGGTGCTCTGCTATAGATTCTTCCAGCCCATCGTTCACAATAGGGGGGAAAGTACCACCAGATGGCAATATGTGGTAAATGCAATAAGTGCTTCAAACTTGATCTTATACAGTGTCTGTATCCAGTCATATTCATTTGTGGTCCTCTGCCGATTTGCTATAAGTCACCCCATTCCATGCAGCTCTTCAGTATACTAACTTAACTTCCAAGATTTGGCAAACAGGGAGAGCCCAATCAAGAGCAAACCTAACAACTTTCATGGAATAAAACTAGATGCTCAATAGAGCTTTCCACCAGAACAGATCATTAGGAAAATTACACAAATGTCTTTGAAAGCCCATAACTACATATTTAGCTGCCTATGGTAGGCCATCGTCATAGGTCTGTCCTTCCAGCAGAGACTGAGATGCCAGTTAACGCCACAGGTAAGAGGAAGTGATCTGCCCATGATGAGGGGCTGATAGAAGTCTCGCCTGCTCCAACAGATTATCAGTCATGAGCTCAGCACCATAAGTGTTAAAAGTTGCTATAGGGCTGTACACAAGGATGAGGATCACTTTTTCTCCTATTACACTAACCAGACGTTTCCAAACTTTCTTGGTTCGTGACCCTTAGAGTCTCAGTAATCTTTTATGGTACCCTAGGCCAGAGGCCCCCAACTTTTGGGCACCAGAGACCAGTTCCATGGAGAGAGGTTTTTCTCCGGACTGGAGGGGGCGTGGTTTCATGTGCTGCCTGCATCCCGCAGATGAGGCTTCACTTATTTGCATGGCCCAGTTTCTGGTATGCTGTGGACTGGTACCGGTCCACAGACTGGGGGTTGGGGACCCCTGCCCTAGGCCAAAAGACCACTTCAAACTCTGCTTCACAACAAAAATTTAAAATATTCTGCAGCACCCCTGTGAATTTGTTACAGGCCATGGCACGGAGTTTGAAAACCACAGGGCTAAACTAAAGCTTGATTTGGTTGTCACTTTACATGATATGTGAACTGTCCCGAGGAAGAATTATGGTGTCTAAATCAAGGTGGATAGATTCAAATATGCTGAGCTAAAAATAAACAATCCATGATATTAGCATAAGGGTGTACAATCCGAGGCCTCCTGAAGCTCCTGCAATTTTGGATGCAGCTGCTCAGAGCTCTCCTAAATGTAGCTACATATCTACCCATTATGCTGTTTCCTTTCAGGGCTACACCTGGAAGGAGTAAGTAAATAGTAAGCCAAAGAAATTAAAGACTTGAGATGAGAAAAGGAAACAGCCTAAACTAGTTTACCAAAAATTAGTTTCATGAAATCATATCGTTCAGTTCATACAAACAACCCTTGTTTTTACTTCATTCACCTGGTACTCCCAAAGGTGTACCAGGAGGCAACTGGACTGTCTTGTTTTTCTTTGAAGATATTTCGCTTTTCATCCAAGAAGCTTCTTCAGCTCTGATTAGATGCTGGGGAAAAACAAGAAAGTCCACGTGCCTCCTGAAAAAACACCTTTGGGACAACCATGACCTGGATGACTGAGAATCTCCATAGACATTCACCTGGTGCCTTTACTTGATTTAACTTCTCATGTCTTGTTGATTTCATCAAATCCATCCAGTCACAACTTACCCAAACATGTTCATGCTATTCCATCAAGCTAAGATTCCTTGCTAGGGTATCTTGCAAACTGATAATTCACCAATTTGGTGGGTATATGCAGTGCACTAAGGGACATTTAAGGTGATGCTTATTAAAATCTAATGGAGGTGGTGCTAAATTAATAAAATCTAAAATATTTGTAGCAGTGAAATATTTTGTTAGATGAACAAATTTGTTCCAATGTGAAATGACTGACACTCA
>NW_015391434.1:0-10938 GCF_001527695.2 Protobothrops mucrosquamatus
GGGAAGCCGGTCAATGATGGGAAGGCGTAAGCTTTAATGACCTCACTTCAAAAGATGCATATTGCAAAAGCTGGTGCCTTTTAACAAAATGTGTTAATCTGAAAAAGGGTTTCCAAGGTCTGGGGGGGGAAATAGGACTTTAATGTTCTCCAAAAAGAAGACAGATGGGAAGGCCTGGAAAAAACCCAGAAAAATTGGGGAAAAACTGTTTGTCCAATTTTTTCCAAATGGTTTTGGGTAAAAAAGGAAAAAAAACAGGAAACACTCCCCCCCCCCCTGTTTTTTCCCCATTTTTATCTGGGTTTTCTTTCCAGGCCTTTCCATCTCTATTTGGGACTAACCAAATCTCAGGGAGGGGAGGTTATTGCCCTGTTTCTAAAAGGAGGAGCAGGAACAGAGACAGTACCCTTTCTGGATCCAACCAAAAGACATTGCCGACGCATCAGGAATCAAAGCATGCCAACCTCACATGGCAACAGGTCTTCCAAATAGGATCAAATCAGTCCCTGTCTTAGGACAGAGAATCCCAAGATCCTAGCTTTGATACAAATGGATCGTGTTAAGATGTTTAAATTTAATAGCTGAGCAGTGGGGTTGTGCAGTGACCCAAAACACACAAGGGTTGTTGTCAACATCCAGCTTGAGGATCCAAATAAATCATCAGGTTCATTCTGTTTCTGAAAATCTTACTCTTTATTGAATACACGGCATGGTAATATCAAAGCAAAATTAACTTTGAGGTTCCCAGACACCAGTTCATAGAATTAAACAAATAAAACAAATATACAGACAGACATGGATTAGGGGTTTTAATTCCTAATCCATGTCCATATGCATGTATATTTGTTTTTATGTATTTCCAGGTTCATTCTTCTTTTGAGGAGGCGATATGTCAAGAATGAAACTTTGGCAGCTACATGCCTGTTCATTTCGACTTGCCATTTCTTCAGGCGTCATGTTTATTTGTTTTTAACTATGTACCGATTGGTTGGAGAGTGCTGGCTCCTGCCTGAGGCAAACTGCACTGTGATTGATTGCTGTGGGTGTGGTGGAGGGGAAGTGTCCCTTTTTCCCGCCTTTTTTCTTCTGTGTGCCTTCTGGGCTCTGCAATTTACCTCACGGTGCTCCTGTTTGCCTGACTATCCAGTCTGCTGTATATAGAGATGTTAAATATATTTATTTATATAAACCTACAAGTTCGTGTCAGCGTCTCTGACTTTATTTGGACAGCTGCTGCGCAATTCCCTGACAGGATCACTGGATTATCAATGACCAATGGATCATTCCCCAGGAGGGGAGGGAAATGGAGAAAGCAGCAAGCAGAAGCAGCACCTGGGAGGGGAGGAAGATTTTCATTGAAGACCTTCTCTTTGAACAAAGCCTTTGAAAGGGACAGACCTGGAATGCCTCTTCCCAACTCAGAAGAAGACAGGACTGTCCAAACCTTGGACTCAGCTGAACTGAGACTGGAATCCCAGCAAGAGGCTGAGATCTCACATGCTCCTTAAGTCGGCTGGGAAAACAGGGAAAAAGAAAGCCCAGCAAAAGAAGAGAAACAGTTTGGTCTAGTGGTTAGGGCACTGGGCTAGAAAGCAGAAGACCATGCTTGAGATCAGGTCCTGCCTTAGCCATGAAAGCCAGCTAGGTGACCTTGGGCCAGTCACATAACCACCACACAGGGTTATTGTTGTGGAGAAAATAATAGGAGGAAGGTGTGTTGGATATGTTTACAGCCCTAGGTTATTTGTGAAAATAATAAAGTCAGGTAATAAACAAATGAATACATAAATAAACAAGGAAGCAGCAAGTAAGCAAACAAGTTAGCTAGCTCCCCAAAGGGAGACACATGGGAGAAATTGACCCATCTTTCAATCACCCAGAAAAGGATACTTACTGAGAAATGCCAAGGTAGAAGAAATTGCACACATCAAGATAAAGCCAGCCACACTAACACCGATAATAACCCCCAGACTGGGACTGGATCCTGGAACTGGATTGGGAGAAAGAACAAATCACTCCATAGGAACCACAAATTGGTTTTATAGGGGAAATGTTTTTTGTGTTGTTTTTTAACATGCTGTGAGCTGCCCTGAGTCCCTTGGGGAGAAGGGCGGCATAGAAGTTGGAAAATAAATAAATAAATCTACTTATTGGGGGAAAAGATCTCAAACAGTGAGAAAGATAAGGGATCTACCAAGTTAAGAAATGTCAGATGTCTTTACGTCAGAGGAGACATTTTTATTCCACACATTCTACAGGCTATTCACTCTGAAGGATAACTTTCCGAAGGGTGAAGTGTTGGGAAAAGCCTTTCTACCTTTGAAAAGATCGTGTTTGCAGAAAGCCAGCAAGCAGAATCTTTCTCTCTTTTTTAACATATTTATTTTCATTTCTTAAGAAGAATAAAATACAAAACAGGAAAAAGAAAAAAACATAGAACATTAACAGTGAAAATAAAGAAAGAAAATTTGAGGTGTAGAAAAAAGAAGGGAAAAAGAAAAAACCCCAAATGTCAGATATATCTAACGATGAACATAAAGTAGCCAACTTAGCTGGATGCTGAAAGATGAATTTTAAAAAAAACTGATAGGTTTTCCTCCCTTTACATTAACAGATCTACATACAGTTATAAGTTTTCCCATCCTTATTTAGCAAAATACTATATTACGTAAACAAATATTCCAGATGAGAGAATCTATGTATCTAACAATCAAATCGACCCAACATCATAATATATATGTAAATAGAAAGATAAAAAGCCAATAGGTTAACCCAAACGTTATCCTAATCTTCAAATCCCCCTGTTAACCATCTGTTATTGTATTTAACACGGAGAAAGTCCACAGATGACTTCCAGTCTCTTATAAAGCTATCTAGTCCATTGCCTAATCAAGACAGTTAATTCTGCCATTTCTGCTAATTTAGTCAACTTTAAAATCCATTCTTCAACAGTCAGCATCTCTTTTCCTCTCCAATGCTTAACAAATGCAATCTTTCTGAAGGATTGAAAGGTTTGTTCCAGCCAGCGTCTTTGAGAAACACATGGTTGCTTGGCAAATGGACTACGCTCCACGCTGGGCAAATAGAATAGAAAATAGAGTGTAGTGTAGTGTAGTGTAGTGTAGTGTAGTGTAGTGTAGAGTAGAGTAGAGTAGAGTAGAGTAGAGTAGAGTAGAGTAGAGTAGAGTAGAGTAGAGTAGAGTAGAGTAGAATAGAATAGAATAGAATAGAATAGAATGGGACCTTGGCTCAAGCAGGAGGACCTATACCATCTCAGACAGGTGATTGTCCAGTCTCTTTTTAAAAATTTCCAGTGATGGAGTGCCCACGATTTCTGGGGGTAACCTGTTCCACTGGTTGATTGTCCTCACTGTCAGGAAGTTTCTCCTTAATTCCAGGTTTTTTCTCTCTTTGATCAGCTTCCAACCATTGTTTCTCGTCCTTCCCTCTGGTGCTCTGGTGAACAACCTGACCCCCTCTTCTTTGTGGCAGCCCCTCAGATACTGGAATACTGCTATCATGTCTCCCCTATTGCTTATCTTTAGACTGGCCAAACCCAAGTTCCACAGCCATTCTCCGTACGTTTTGGTCTCCAGGCCTCTGATCATCTCAGTTGCTCTTCTCTGACATGCCTTCTGACATGCAACCCTGTGGCTATCAAAGAAGCTGGATAAACTGGTCTGCTCCAAAATGGGTCCTGGCAGGAATCAGCTGCTAGGAATTACTGGGAGTTCAGCGGCAACGGCTTGAAACCTAATGCAGTTTTAGTTAAGTTAATGCAGTGCTAGGCTGCATTAACAGAGGGATAGAATCAAGATCAGGTGAAGTGTTAATACCACTTTACAATGCCTTGGTAAGGCCACACTTGGATCCAGCTTTGGTCACCATGATGTAAAAAAGATGTTGAGAATCTAGAAAGAGTGCAAAGAAGAGCAACAAAGATGATCAAGGGACTGGAGGCTAAAACATATAAAGAACGGTTGCTGGAATTGGGTATGTCTAGTTCAGGGGTTTTCAAACTTGGCCCTTTTGTGACTTGTGGACTTCAACTCCCAGAATTCCTCAGCCAAGTATGCTGGCTCAGGAATTCTGGGAGTTCAAGTCCACAAGTCATAAAAAGGCCAAGTTTGAAGTCCCCTGGTCTAGTTTAATAAAGAAGAGGACAAGGGGTGACATGATACTGTAGCAGAAGAGGGAGTGAAGCTATTCTCCAAAGCACCTGAGGGCAGGGCAAAAAGCAATGGATGGAAACTGATCAAAGAGAGAAGCAAGCTAGAACTAAGAAGAAATTTCCTGATAGTTGGAACAATTAATCAGTGGAACAACCTGCCTCCAGAAGTTGTAAATGCTCCAACACTGGAAGTTTTTAAGAAGAGACTGGACAACCATTTGTCTGTAATGGTATTGGGTTCCTGCTTGAGCAGGGATTGGACTAGAAGACCTCCAAGGTCCTTTCCAACTCTACTACTACTTTCTATTATTATTATTATTATGACGATGATGATGATGATGATGTTGGTTGTTGTTGTTGTTATATATCTTGGCACAATTTATCTCCCATAATCCTCCGGCTGTAAAAAGAGCCCAGCCTTTCCCTCCCTGCAGCCTCTCACCCTTCAGGGCCAGGGCCAGAGGTTGCTGCAACCCATCGTGCTCCACGTGGCACCGATAGCGGCCCCTCTCCTTGGGATCGATCTGGATTCCGAGCGAGTAATAGTAGGTCCCATCTGAGTTGGGGGCCACAGACTCATGGAAGGTGTCTTGCAGCCAGAATTCCCCATCCCTCGTCCAGGAGGCATCGATCTCCCTGGGGTAGAAGCCGTGGATTCGGCAGACGTGCCTCTCCATACCATCAGCTTCTGTCCTGCTGCTCATCGTCACCACTGGAGGAACTGGGGGGAAAAAAGAGGGGGTGTTAGAATCAAAACTGAGCCTCCCTGGAAATCAGCTTGGCTTGTGCATCGCACGTGGAACCAGAATTCTAGGAGTCCTCAAATAAATCAAGCTGCTTTGAATAGTTTCTTTCGGCCAGAAAAACAAACATAAAAGCACTTCATTAAATACAGGTAATCCTCGATTTACAACATTTAGTGACTGTTCAAAGTTACAACAGCACAGGAAAAAGTGACTTCGTTTTTCACACTTAACGACCGTTGCAGCATCCCCATGGTCACATGATCAAAATTCAGATGCTTGGCAACTGACTTGTATTTATGATGGTTGCAGTGTCCAGGGGTCATATGATCACCTTTTACCACCTTCCAACAAGCAAAGTCAGCGGGGAAGCCATATGATCCTAACAACCGTGTTACTCATTTAACAACTGCTGTGATTCACTTAACAACTATAAGAAGTCGTAAAATGGGGCAAAATTCACTTAACAAATTTCTCGCTTCGCCACAGAAATTTTGGCCTCAATTGTGACTGTAAGTCGAGCTGTATTATTATTTTCTCTGTTGCCTTGCAAGTACACTGAGTGTTTCTGTACCGGAGACAAATTCCTTGTGTATCTAATCACTTATGGCCAAATCAAGTTGATTTGATTCAAATTAACTCTTCTGGTCCTGCTTCCTGTCTGGATTCCGTTACAAGATTGACCCTACTATTTCCACTTCTAGAGACTGATTTAAAAAAAAAAATATCAGAGAGAGCTAAAAACAAGGGTAGCTTTAAGGCTGCAATCGCTTGGACGACTTCCCAGATTCTTTCTCGGAGATAAGCTCAAGGCAGGATGAGGCCATTCCTGGCACATCGGGAACCCGGTTAAATAATGACTCTGAACAGCCAGCCAAAAGAGGATCAGAGGAGGCTTCAGCTGGGGAAAGCCTGCAGGGGCAGACGGCCAGCGAAGAGGAGGAGGAACTGCCTCCTGCACCTGATCCGAGACCACACAGGGCAGAGAAAAGGCAGGAGCAGCGGAGGACAGCCAGATTACTCGGGTGGAGAAGGCCCTGCCCGTCTTGATGGGCTGCACTGGGAAACTGGCTATTTAGGACAGCAGGAATAGGGAGGCATTACTGGGAACGTTGTCAGTTTGCCGGCTGTTTTTTCCCTCGTCATGCTTCCTGCTTCACTGTTTGGAATCGTGCCTTGGAGACGCTGAGCTTTTCTTGCTAAGTGAGCTTTCGTGTGTGTATTTAATTTTGGCCTGGTGGATTTAAGTTTGTTTGGTGGAGCTATTTGCTTGAGCAACTTTCACTTATGTATGGACTATTGACCAGTTGCTTTGTGGACTAATCTTGGCTTGCTTGTGGCTGGGCCTATAGCAGTGGTTCTCAACCTTTTTAATGCCGCGACCCCAACCGGTCGTAAGTCGAGGACTAAACCGGTTGTAAGTCGAGGACTAAACCGGTCATAAGTCGAGGACTACCCAACCGGTCGTAAGTCAAGGACTTTCCCTGCCCGTGAGCGCCGCGCATGCGTGGTTCCGCCCCCTCCGCCGGCCAAGGTGTAGCTGGCAAGCGGCAGAGACGGAGCTGGCCGACCACCAGCTGGCCCAGCCCAAGGGAGGTAAGGCACCCGCCGGAAAAGGGGGGAAAAATGACGGACAAAAAAAATGGCTGACAGCCTTGCTTGGCGACCCCTGTGAAATGGTCGATCAACCCCAAATGGGGTCCCGACCCACAGGTTGAGAACCACTGGCCTATAGGAACAGTTCTGAATATTGGTAAAGGGAATTACTGGGGAACATTAATACACTCACTAAACCACAGTTACCTGGGTGTGAGTGAGTGGGGCAGCACATCAGCTGATGCTAGCCAGCAGAAAACAAGCCAACTGGGTCATCTGGCCTGTTCTTTGCCAGCAAGCCTACACAGGAAACACTCGCAACACCTAAGCAGATACAGCTCCCATACTTTCTCTCTGGCTGTTTCTCCATACCTTCCCTCAAGGATATCTCAGATCTGTAGTGGTCATACTTCTGCAGCCACTCCATGCAGGTGCTCTCCAGGTAACCTGTGAAACGCTGCTTGATGGCGGTTTCGGCCTCCCATTTCCGCTTGATCCCCTGGGCTTCTTTGTCAGCTGCTGTCCAGATGCCGGTCGCCATCTCGTAGTCAAGGAAATCCCGCCCATCATAGCCGTACTGCCAACGGCCGCTCCTTTTCCCATCTTCCCCTATTTCACAGAAGATCATCATCTGGACGATGTGAAAGCCTAAAAGAAGCATCCCCAAGGTTAGAGGAAAAGCTCTCTAAGAAATCAGAGAAAAGACAAGGATTACAGGAACAGATCTTGAAGGCCAGTCGAGGTTGAGATAGAATTTGGGATCTGTAAGACAGATTTTTTCACTATAACGGAACTCACTATAAACAAGGCTGGGAAATTCCTCATGCAGTCCAAAATTCCTTAATTAAGACAGGATTTCTTAGAGGCCCACATCTCCCGGCACTGGAGTGAAGTTGCCTCTCCTGAGATCACTTTTAGATAACTCGAAATTGTGAAGGCAAAAGATCTATCTTGTTAGCATTTTTGGATGATATTATTTACAGATGTTGAGACTCTAGAAAGAGTGCAGACAAGAGCAACAAAGATGATCAGGGGACTGGAGGCTAAAACATATAAGGAACGGTTGCTGGAATTGGGTATGTCTAGTTTAATGAAGAGGAGGACGAGGGGGGACATGATAGCAGTGTTCCAATATCTCAGGGGCTGCCCCAAAGAACAGGTGGGGTCAACGTCTTCTCCAAAGCACCTGAGGGCAGGACAAGAAGCAATGGATAGAAACTAATCAATGAGAGAAGCAACCTAGAACTAAGGAGAAATTTCTGGACATTTAGAACAATTAACCAGTGAAACAATTTGCTTCCAGAAGCTATGAATGCTCCAACACTGGAAGTTTTTAAGAAGAGATCTTGACAAAAATTTGTCTGAAATTGTATAGGGTTTCCTGCCTGAGTGGGGGGTTGGACTAAAAGATCTCAAAGGTTTATTCTATTCTATTCTATTCTATTCTATTCTATTCTATTCTATTCTATTCTATTCTATTCTCTGTTATTGCTATGAAAATTATATGGATGTACAGATAGCCTTATGACAGTTAGGGTTAGCGACTGTTCAAAGTTAGATGGGCCTCCCCAAAGGTACTTACAATCTGATTCCGAAACCAACAGCTGTTTCCCTCCCTGTGGTCACATGACTGTATTTCAGGTACTCAGCAACCACTGTGTATTTACCGCCATTTGCAGCTTTCCATAATCACGTGATTGCAATTTGTGACATTTTTTGCCTCAAACTGGCATTTTCTTCCAATTTCTAGCAAAAACAGCCCATGACCAAATGGGAATTAGGGAGGTGGATCGTCTTCAGAGACAGAATGGACTCCTTCCCAGCCGGTTCCAGCCTGACTCCAAGGTCACTGAGCCCTGAGGATGACCCACTATCTGTCCTATACTTCAGCATTCTCAAAACAATCTTTCAGCACTGTAATGGCTGCTGGTGGACTGGTCACGGGGTTTGGGTTTCTGTGGGGAAAGAATAGCTTGGTGCTTTGCGCAGGAATGTTAGATTCCACTTGGTCTTACTGCAACCACTGTCTCTCGGTAAAAGTTCTTTTGATGAACCACACGGCATCAAGAGTTGTCCTTTCCTGAGAGGGGCAGTAGGGGCAAGTCCTTACACTTATGAGCCAGCCCCTTGAAATGAACATGCCACGACCGAACAAAATACCTCTTGCACATCACATCACAGAGAGCATTGCCTGTTTTCCCTCGTAGGAATTTACATTTCCATTAAATAAAGTTCGTTCTGATGAAATTGGCTTTTAGTGCCCAGTTTCTGGAGAATCCAGAAGGAGACAACACACAGTGTTTCTCAACTATGGCTCTTTTAAGAGGAGTGGACTTCGACTCCCAGAATTCCCCGTCTGACCTCCATTTCCATGGACATTTGGAAGAATACCCCTCCCTTCCGTGCATGAGGAGAGTTGTCAGCATAGAAACATCATAAATAAGTCTAAATACTTGGATCAATTAATATGTTTTTGCCCCATCCATAGTATGGAGCCTGGTATGTGTCTATGGAGATTCTCAGTCAAAGATGCTTTTTCCAAACGGCAACTGGACTTTCTTGTTTTTCTTTAAAGACGTTTCGCTTCTCATCCAAGAAGCTGCTTCAGCTCTGACTGGGTGGTGGGGAATGGAAGGACTTATACTCCTTGCAGACCGCTGGTCATTTGCATTCGTTTAGAGAGTTGTTCAGGCCACTTGGAGGTTTACCTGTGCACTCAGGGTCACCTGAGAGGTGCAAATGGGGGTGGAGCCTTCTTGGAACTGCCTGAAAGGACTGTGTTGTAGACTGGACATAGATGATGTCGTATCCCTCCCCCTATGTTCAATTTTGACATAGATGGCTTCGTTGACCCCTCTTTCAAACCAGTGTTCCTCTCTGTCCAAAATGTGGACTTTGCCGTCTTCGAAAGAGTGGCTTTCATCTTTTAAGTACAGATGGACTGCTGACTCTTGTCCTGATGAGTTTGTTCGCCTCTGTTGTGCCATGCGTTTGTGAAGTGGTTGTTTTGTTTCCCCAATGTACAGATCTGCAGCCTTGTATAAAAATAAAGTGTGTGCTGGCCTCCTACATTGTCTCCCTGGCCTAAACCCTCTACAGATAGTCCTAGACTTACAACAGTTTGTTTAGTGACTGTTCAAAATTACAATGGCATTGAAAATGTGACTTAGGACCATTTTTCACATTTACGACCTTTGTAGCATTCCCGTGATCATGTAATTAAAATTCAGACGCTTGGCAACTGGTTCATATTTAAGATGGTTGCTGTGTCCCAAGGTCACGTGACCATCTTTTGCAACCTTTTGACAAGCAAAGTCAGTGGGGGAAGCCAGATTCACTTAAGCCCTGGGTTACTAACTTATCAACTGCAGTGATTCTCTTAACAACTGGGGCAAGAGAGGTTGTAAAATGGGGCACAACTCACTTAACAAATGTCTCACTTAGCAACAGAAATTTTCGGCTCGATTTGCTCAATTTTCTGCACCTACAAAAAAAAAATCACATTCCTGATGCTTCTCGGTGGGACTCTTATTGTCAACACTGCTAACATCGGATCTTTTTGCTTTGACAAGAGATGGAGATGCAACCATTTCCTTCTTATGTTAGAGTTAGATGATGCTGGGGGAAGGAATATGCATGAGAGTTTAGCTAGACATAATAATATTGAACCTAGTGTGTGAACCAAGGTTATTGAAATAAGAGATGATAAGAATTGGCCGGGCTGGAGAACTGGAGGGAAAGCCTGCATTTCAAACTAATTGGAGAATGTGATTTATGACTGTTAATTGGAGGAGGGAATTGTGCTTTGATACTATGTGCTCAGGGGAGGGGAATCCAGTTTCTGGCTTCGATTGTGTTAGTGCCGATGCTATGCTTCTCAAATAAAGATTCTTTAAGGTAAACAATGCCTCGAAGTTCTCTGAAGAGTTTCATGTGTCGGAACCATGACAACCATATTTTCATTTTAGGCTCGAGCTCATTGGAGCTCTGCAAGAGGGAAAAGGCCAGGGCATCAGCAACCAGCTTATTGTGGACCAATCGGTCCGATTCATGAGGAAGGGAAGGAAGATCCGTAAGAAAATGGAGCTTTTCCCTCCGTCTCCTTTCTTGCAGGATAGCACCCACGTCTATTCCACTCCTCACTTACCTCCACTTTGGTTATAGCGTCTCTGGAGCATTTGCACGTTCTCCTGAAAGTCTTTCTGGTCTTTTTGCAAAATCCAGGTGTACCTGTTATAGAATCTGGAATCTTCCTTCTCCAGTGTATTTATCCAATCTACTCGAGGATGCATCTTCCTGGTGTGGCTTTCGTAGCGAGTGATGAGCTGATTGTCCACATAACCTTCGGCTGTGAAGAGTGACAGCCCTGGACAAGCCTCCGTCGCAGAAGAGTAGCTCACACGGATTACGCGAGGGGAGGAGCCTACG
>NW_015391434.1:12466-15818 GCF_001527695.2 Protobothrops mucrosquamatus
CCTGTTATAGAATCTGGAATCTTCCTTCTCCAGTGTATTTATCCAATCTACTCGAGGATGCATCTTCCTGGTGTGGCTTTCGTAGCGAGTGATGAGCTGATTGTCCACATAACCTTCGGCTGTGAAGAGTGACAGCCCTGGACAAGCCTCCGTCGCAGAAGAGTAGCTCACACGGATTACGCGAGGGGAGGAGCCTACGAAGAAACGAGAGCAGGGCAGAGTTAGGAGGGACTGGAGACGGCTTACAGACTGAGGCTCCAGAAGAGTTGCAGCATGAGGTGCAATATGGGACTGTCAGAGCTGCCATCATACGTTCGTGGCTGTCAGCCTGCCATGAAGTATGGAGGGAGGGAGGGGACAGTGAAACAGTTGAATGTGGCGGGGGTGCCATTCAGAGTCTTCAAAGTCGTTACCCTGGGAGAATAATGCAAAATCGTTTACTCAAATATAATTGGACAATAAGGGGCCAGGGTGAAAAGACTGATTCGCCCTTTCACCTACATTTTCTCCCTTGCTAATAGCTTGACAAGATTGTGGGATGCAAAGGTGGGAGGGATGGTATCTAGGCAACCGAGGCATCTTTGAGAGCTTGGTGCTGATAACGCCAAGGTCACTAAAGATGGAGAAATGGACTTTTCCCATAACAAGAAGAAGTATTACTATTGGACAAGGTGAATACCCAGTGGGTGGGGGCGAGGGAATCTATTGTTTAATTAAGGAAGCTTTCGAAAACCAGAGCTGGTGTCAACTCTGCAAATGAGCATGGCTGCAGCCATTTTCCTTCTCATTCTAGGTTGCCACATAAAATGGAGAGAGAGGTGTTGCCCAGGTGCTTTGCTAGTCAAAATAATCTTTTGTCCCGTGGGAACCAAGGTCATCAGCTGCTCCCGACATTAGGGACTGGACATTTCATAAAAAGCCCACCAAATAATCATATTGGGGAACGTAGTTGCTTGCATAGCTTTTGTGGGTGGGGCATTTAACTTTGTATTGGGAAATTGTCCCATGTGTATCCGACTTGGCTTCACTTTTGACCATGCCGACATTTTGCAACTAATAAACATGTTCTTTGGTAAAATCATGTCCCAGAAGTTTCTTTTCCTGGAAATGCCAACTGGACAGTTGACATAGGGCAGGAGAGGAACTGGACAGGGAATGTTAACTGGGAAATTTTGGCACACGAACTTCAGTTCTGGCTTTGCTATACTGTAGTCCACTTGGCTTTTAGTAACTTTCACTACAAATGGAGTCGCGGGTCTTCCTTTACTAAGAAACCAAGCTGGGGGCAGGTCTGACAGAGACCTTCACCCCACCCAAGTTATACATTTTGAAATAAATATAGTCCGCGATTTACAGACACAATTGGGACCAGATTTTCCCTTGTAAGTTTTTGCAGTCAGGCCCAATTTTATGAGAATTGCTACAGCATCCATTAAGCAAATCACGTGGTTCTTAAGTGAGTAACATGATCATTAAACAAATTCAGCTTCCCCAATGGGCATTTTTGCCAGGAATCAGCCCCCCCCCAAATAGGAAATATTGATCAATGGCCAGTGCAACTGATCATAAAGCTGGTTGCCAAATGCTCAAGCTGCAATCATGTGTGTGTGTATGTGTGCGTGCGTGCGCGCGTGTGCGAGAGAGTCATAAATGTGACTATAGGCTTTAAGTCATTTTTTCTTAGGCCGTCATAACTTAGAATAGAATAATTACTTTAATGTTAGTTTTTATGGTGGTTCTATGTCAATGAGCGATACTAGAGAATATGATAAACATTTAAATATAAAAAAGTTTACTGTCAGATATTTATTAAATGGTATAGGTTGCAAAATGAATTGGCACTGTGAGAATATTGATAAATGGGCCAACCTAAAACTAATAGATGAAGTTAATTAAGAAACAAAAAAATGTAATCTTAGCATATTTAAAATTGTTACAGGCAGAAACTGCTTGTTTATAGAAACTCATTTAATGGAACAAGAAGGATTTCCAATTGATGTACAATACATTACTGATGTAAATGGATGTTATTTAATTTTAAATGCTAAAATACCAGGACTTGTAATAGCTATGGTTAATGTTAATGGATGTAATTTAGATTCTCCTATTATGTTTTATTAATTTCTTCAATAATTGGATGAGTGTATTTATGACAAGGTAAAGGAGGGGATTTTAAGGAAACATTAGACCCCAAACTGACTAGATACACCAGCTTGATATACCAGCATTAAGTATAAATATGAGTTTGAGTTAATGCTTACTATCCTAAAAAAAACAAGATTAAAATAGCATGGAAAATAATTTGCAAAACGAACTGAAGCATTTACGGACACAGAAGGCTAGATACCTCCATCTACAATTTCACGCAGAGAAATATAGAAAAAGTATTGTAATAATATCATCGCGGTCCTGTGTGCTCTCTGAGCTTGGTTTTTATGTATGTTTCTTTTCCTTTGACGATGTATGCACTTTTATTTTTGTGGGGGTTTTTTTAATCGTTATTTTAAAAGCGATAAAACAGTTTCACTTTAAAAAGTGAAACTATGCAATAGGTGGGCGTGGCATTCTTAGCTGTGCTCCTAGATTTAGTAAAGGCAGCAAAGAGAGCCCAGCATGGACAAACTTCCTGTCCGGTTTATATATATATATATATATAAAACATTTAAACAATTAAATAAATGACCAAACCACCATGAAAAATGAAAGACATCGTGACTGGAAAGTAAAACGCTGGAACATCAACAGGGAATTTTCAATCATCATAAATGATGCCATTAATTATTGAGAGGGTCCTTGGTGCTCTCTCTGAGCTGGCTTGTTTTCTTGCAGACGTTTCACGACCCAGACTAGGACTAGCACTGATGAGGTTACCTAGTTTGGGTCAGGAAACGTCCGCAAGAAAACAAAGCCAGCTCAGAGAGCAGCAAGGACCCCTCATTTCAACCCTGAGCTACGAATATTCTCCTTTATTAGTACAATACATGATTTCATGAATTCAGGGATCCCACCCAAGCAAGTCGCGCCTTCAGGGATGTCGGGGGGGGGGGGGTTGGAGGGCAAAAAAGTCACGAACGGGGTCCTGACCTTGCAACCCACCTAATTCCCCCCCTTCCTGACCCAGCTGTCCAAAATAAGCTGTTGCGCCCCTCCAACTACGGCACGGGACTCACCGAGGCTGCCTTCCAGAAGGCAGGAAGCGGCGGCCCCGAGAAGCCACAGGAGCCCCCAGCGCGGCAGCATCGCTTCGGCTGTCCCGGTGAGCGGCCGCTTGCAACGAAACTCTCCGCGCTTGCGCTTTGGAACCGGGATTCCCAGGTCAGGTGGAACGCTGGAAAACCCCTCTCATTAATGA
>NW_015391434.1:16652-25405 GCF_001527695.2 Protobothrops mucrosquamatus
AGAGTTAAAGAATTAAGTTGGGAGACTAATATGGCCATTTTGGGCTCATTTGCTCTCTTCAGTTAGCCATACCCTTTATGGGATTCGAACCTGGGCAGTTTTACATACTAGGCAATTGTTTAACCACCAAGCCACAGGCTCTCCTCCCCTCTTTGTCACCCGAGTCAAGGGAGTATATACAGAAAGTTTTTCAGACAGATTGGTCTGATTGATTACACCTTGGCATTTTGACTGCTATACTGCAGTTCTACTTTTTACAATCTCTTTTGCCTTGCAGCCCCCCAACTAGGGGCGTTAAGCAGGCTCGAGTCGCTACTGCGAAACATTTACAAATCCAGATATCTTTTTCTGACAAAGAGTTAAAGAATTAAGTTGGGAGACTAATATGGCCATTTCGAGCTCATTTGCTCTCATCACCTATACATGTATACACCTATACATATAGATAGATGGATAGGATAGGATAGGATAGGATAGGACAGTGATGGCGAACCTTTTAGAGACCGAGTGCCCAAAAACTGGTCCCGCCCCCACTCCACCCCCCATCCCCCACCTTGCCTGCCCCGCAGGACCACTCACTTCCTCCAGGGCTTGCCGTAGATCGCCCAGGCAGCCCAGCAGCGCTATGGCAGTCACACCCTCTGCCCGTGCCCTGCAGTATCAACTGTGCACGATGGGGTGTGAGGGCAGAGTCTTGTCTACGCTGCCTGGCTGCCATATCCTTGGCTGCTCTGTTCCGCGTGGGACATGCTCAGGGGCGACTCTCCTTCAGGGGGGCTGCTGGAGAGGAGGGGGTCACGGGGGGAGGTGAGGCTGGGGCAACGGCACGTGTGCCCACAGAGAGGGCTCCGAGTGTCGCCTCTGGCACCCGTGCCATAGCTTCGCCACCACTGGGATAGGATATTATAGGATAAAGTGAATGGTCTTCAAAATGTAATATTGAAAGAAAATTTTAAAATTGAATCTGCTGTGTAGTGGAAATTTACTGAGTGGAGAAACAAGCCTGTCAAAGAAACTACAATGGATGGAAGCGAGGAAATGGTAGCATAAAGGGACGAGGTAAGATAGATACATAGGCAAAAATTAGCTGGGTCTTCAGACTGGGAAAAGGAAGAACACAAGCTGCAAAAAAAAAAAACTTGCAAGAGGGAAGGGCTAGCCAGGGAGAACTGGCTGAATGAAATAAGAGGAAAGGCAGATTAAACTGAAAAACAGTTCTCAGAACTTATAAAAAAAGGGGCCCAGAACTCAAAACAGAGAACTGAGCATGTGTAATTAACTGATAGATATTAACTGACACACCTTGCATAAATTATCTCCTAATTTTAATGTACATATGGTGTATGATTTAGTATGTAGCAGGAAATAGGAGGAAGTTAGTGCCTTGGTAAGGCCACACTTGGAATACTGCATCCAGTTTTGGTCACCGCGATGTAAAAAAGATGTTGAGACTCTAGAAAGAGTGCAGAGAAGAGCAACAAAGATGATTAGGGGGACTGGAAGCTAAAGCATATAAGGAACGGTTGCTGGAATTAGCTATGTCTAGTTTAATGAAGAGAAGGACGAGGGGGGACATGATAGCAGTGTTCCAATATCTCAGGGGCTGCCACAAAGAAGAGGGAGTCAAGCTATTCTTCAAAGCACCTGAAGGCAGGACAAGAAGCAACAGATGGAAACTAACCAAAGAGAGAAGCAACCTAGAAGTAAGGAGAAACTTCCTGATAGTTAGAACAATTAACAAGTGGAACAACCTGCCTCCAAAAGCTGTGAATGCTCCAACACTGGAAGTTTTTAAGAAGAGATTGGACAACCACTTGTCTGAAATGGCATAGGGTTTCCTGCCTGAGCAGGGGGTTGGACTAGATGACCTCCAAGGTCCATTCCAACTTTTTTATTATTATTATTATTATTATTATTATTATTATTATTATTATTATTATTATTATTATTATTATTATTATTATTATTATTATTATTATATTATTATTATTATATTATTATTATTATTATTATTATTATTATTATTATTAACCTCATAGTACCTCAGCCAATGGGGAACGAGGAGGGATATGGCGGCCCGAACACTACTCCAGTATTTGAGGGGCTGCCACAAAGAAGCGGGGGGGAGGGGTATCAATCCATTCTCCAAAGCACCAGAGGGCAGAAACAAGAAACAAGGGATGGAAACTAACCAAAGAGAGAAGCAACCTAGAACTAAGGAGGAATTTCCTGACAGTTAGAATGATTAATCATTGGAACAACCTGCCTCCAGAAGCGGTGAATGCTCCAACACTGGACGTTTTTAAGAAGAGACTGGACAGTCATTTGTCTGAAATGGTAGGGTTTCCTGCTTGAGCAGGGGGTTGGACTAGAAGACCTCCAAGGTCCCAACTGTTATTCTGTTACCTTTATTACTCTTATAACAAGTCAAGGTGGTGAACATAGTTAATACTCCTTCTTCCTCTTATTTTCCCCTTAACAACAACCCTCTGAGGTAGGCTGGTCTGAGAGAGAATGACTGGCTCAAAGTCACCCAGCTGATTTTCTTGCCTAAGGCAGGATTGGAACTCAGGTTTCTTGCTTTCTAGGCCAGCATCTTAACCACCAGATCAAATTGGGTGTCTTGCCATAAATCAATCCATCAGAATAGAGCTGGAAGGGACCTTGGAGGTCCTCTAGCCCAACCCCGTTTAAGCAGGAGATCCTATACCCTTTCATACAGGTGGCTGTCCAGTCTCTTCTTAAAAACGTCCAGTGATGTCCTCACTGTTAGGAAGATTCTCCTTAATTCCAGGTTGCTTCTCTCCTTGATTAGTTTCCATCTCTTTGTTTCTTGTCCTGCCCTCTGGTGCTTTGGAGAATGGGTTGACCCTCCCCCTTCTTTGTGGTAGCCCCTCAAATATTGGAAGTGCTATCATGTCACCCCTAGTCTTTTTCTTCTCCAGACTGGCTATATGTACATACATATAAATAAATAAACCCAATTACCCACCAAAATGGCTCTTGCCATGCCACATTGATAGATAGATAGATAGATAGATAGATAGATAGATAGATAGATAGATAGATAGATAGATAGATAGATAGATAGATAGATAGATAGGTGGGTGGGTGGGTGGGTGGGTGGACGGACGATATAGATGATAGATGATGATATAGATGATGATAAATGATAGATGATAGTAAATAGATGACAGATGGAACTCACTCCAGACTCAAACCATACACGGCTTTCTCCCAGTTGTGGACTCTGAGGTGTCTCGTAACTCGATTTTTACCCAAAAACCCATGGTACAATCCAAGAATTTGTATGGTTTCTCCCTGGTGTGAAGCTTCTGATGGAACACAAGGCGGAACTGTGGTGGAACTGAAACTCCATCCTTACTTTTAAGGCCACTGTTTCTCAACTGCTTCAAGAAGTGTGGATTTCAATTCCCAGAATTCCCCAGCCAGCATGCTGGCTGGAGAATCCTGGGAGTTGAAGTCCACACGTCTTAAATTGTTACGGTTGAGAAACACAGCTCTGGGCAAACAACAGGTTTTCTCTCCTGTTTGGTTTTTCTGATGCCTAAATAAGGTTTACACTCCAGCTGAAGCTCTTCAACATCACTGTATTTATTCGGTTTCTCCCCTCTGTGAATAATTTGATGTCTGGTAAGATTTGTGCTCCAGCTGAAACCTTTCTACCTTCCAAACTCATGTAGCACTTCTCCCCATTGTGGCTCTGTTTATGTCCTTTAAATTTTGATTCACTGCTGAAATTGCGGGCACATGCGGTGCTCTGGAGGAGCAGTGGTTAGAATGCAGTATTGCAGGCTGAATCTGCCGACTGCCAGCAAGTTTGATCCTGACCGGTTCAAGGTCGACTCAGCCTTTCATCCTTCCAAGGTCGGTAAAATGAGGACCCAAATTGTTGGGTTGACACTGTAAATCGCTCAGAGAGGGCACTAGGGGGCGATATACAAGTAGTCCTCAACTTACGACAGTTCGTTTAGTGACCGTTCAAAGTTACAATGGCACTGAAAAAAAGTGATTTACGACCATTTTTCACATGACCATTGCAGCACCCCTGTGGTCACAGGATCAAAATTCAGACGTTTGGCAACTGGCTCATATTTATGACGTCCCGACGTCACACTATCGTAAAGTGGAGCAAAGTTCCCTTTACAAAGGTTTCGCTTAGCGACATACATTTTGGGTTCAAGTGTGGTGGTAAGTGGAGGATTACATGAATAAGCCTAAGTGCTATTGCTGTTGCTCCCCTCCCATTCTGGTTTTTTTCCCCGCCTTGAAGCGAGGTTGTATGCAAACAATACCTAGGGTTTAGTGTCTTGATTTTGTGTTTGCGCTCTTCCTCGCACACTCATTTGATGTTTATTTCTAACCTTCTCCTGCATCTCCTTGTTAAAACTGGGCTTGACAACAAACAGGATAGAATGGAATGCAAAGGTGGGGGCATGGTATCTAGGCAACCGAGGCGTCTTTGAGAGCCTGCAACAACAACAAGGTCACTGATGGGTCATTCCATGTCAAGTGGTCTGATTTTAGAAAAGTGCCCTGCTCGACCAGCAATGATTTTGATGAAATTTTGTGTGTACATGCACACATGTCCCCAATGAACATTGGTAAAGTGTTAACGTTTGCTGATGCAATACTTGCGGAGATATAGTCATTTGTTTGACCCCATACCGCAGCCTTCTACAGTATGACTCTTGAGATTCCAGCAACTTTTGACACATAATATCTCCGGCAATATTTTGTTGAGAGAAACAAAACTTGGCCAACTTGTACAACTTTGTGTGCTCTATTAAACAAAATAATAAACACACTGTCATGAGCAATCTCCATCTAGATAATGTGGAGCAAAGTTGGCCGAAAATATTGCAGCTCCAAAAAAAGTTTAAAGTTTGGCTTTTTATATCTCTGGAAGGAAAGATATGATAAACGTGAAACTTTGCGTGTAATAACTTAGCAACACAAGGTTTTCAAATATAAATTTTCATTCTCCTACTGCTTTCCAATAGTTTACAAATTGAGTGTAAATTTGACGTTGAGGGAAGTTAGCCCAGAGAAGGAAATATTAAAAAGGCAGGAAAATATATTTTTCCTCAAAAGGATTTTTAAAAACCAAAAACCAACCCTGGCCTCATCTCTTTGCCCCAAGCAGTAGCCAGCCCTATACAAATGCAGATGTAAGACCATCAGGAAGGCTGGAGCCAGGAAGCTCAAGAAGACAAAGAAACTCTTAAGAGTCATTAGCCCAGCCGCAGGGAAGCAGGAGATGACTTTTGGGACATAATAGGACTGAACCACAGATACTAAGGCCTAGAAAAGCACTCAGACTCAGTTCAAAGTTCATGCCACAGGAAGAGGAAACTATTCCAAACAAAAAGCTAGAGAGGGTATAAAAAGCTACTGGCCATGTGCTCAGCCCCTCTTCTCTCCTCTGCTCTTTCCTGAAGAAGCATCTTTCTGCTTCTGCAATAAACTGTAACCATCTTCCCAAAGCAGACGCAATGTTGCTTATTTATTCCCGGCTTGGATGAACCAGGATGAAGACTTTACTTCTGACAACGTTTTTTGTAAAAACACCAAAATAGGGTATTTTCAGTCTGCTTTTACAAAAAAAAGACCTTCTGGAAACTGTTAAATCATTCTCATTAGAAAGAGCATGTTTCAAACCCCCTAAAAAAGTCGGGTTGGTTTTTCATCGCTGACGTATAAAGCCCTAAAAATAGGGACAAAGTTGAGGATATTGCTATGGCAATGTCACATGTATTCTATTATTTTTTTGTCTTGTTTGTTTTATATAGACATCATTACTACTATTATATTGCGTTGGTCCATGGTGACATTGTCACTACCAGTTCAGGCACTTGAACCAGCAACCCCATCGCCATAGGGGGCCCAATAACCGTGCAACACCAGCCACGGGTAGGTTTCTTGATTCAGGATCGCAAGCCTTGCTGGTTTGAAACATGCTCTTTCTAATGAGAATGATTTAACAGTTTCCAGAAGGTCTTTTTTTTGTAAAAGCAGACTGAAAATACCCTATTTTGGTGTTTTTACAAAAAACGTCAAATTTACACTCAATTTGTAAACTATTGGAAAGCAATAGGAGAATGAAATTTTATATTTGAAAACCTTGTGTTGCTAAGTTATTACACGCAAAGTTTCACATTTATCATACCTTTCCTTCCAGAGATATAAAAAGCCAAACTTTAAACTTTTTTTTGAACCGCAATATTTTCGGCCAACTTTGCTCCAAATTATCTAGATGGAGATTGCTCATGACAATGTGTTTATTATTTTGTTTAATAGAGCACAAAAAGTTGTACAAGATGGCCAGGTTTTGTTTCTCTCAACAAAATATTGCCAGAGATATTATGTCTCAAAGTTGCTGGAATCTCAAGAGTCATACTGTAGAAGGCTGCGGTATAGGGTCAAAAAAATTACTATATCTCTGCAAGTATTGCATCGGCAAACATAACACTTTACCAATGTTCATTGGGGACATGTGTGCATGTACACACAAAATTTCATCAAAACCCGTGATGGTCGAGCAGGGCACTTTTCTGAAATCAGACCACTTGACATGGAATGAACCTGATGCAGGTGCTCAATGGAGAAGTGGACTGTTTCCATAACAAGAAGTATTACTACCATATTTCCCCGAAAATAAGACCGGATCTTATATTAATTTTTGCTCCAAAAGACGCATTAGGTCATATTTTCCGGTTAGGTTTTATTTTCATGGAAATATGGTACTAAATGTGTCCGTATGACTGACAATCTTAACTGGGGATTATTTTTGGGATAAGGCTTATATTACCAGCATCCTGAAAAATCGTGCTAGGGCTTATTTTCCGCTTGGGTCTTATTTTCGGGGAAACAGAGTATTGGACAATGTGAACACCCGGTGGATGGGAGCGAGGAAATCTATTGTTTAATTAAGGAAGCCTTTGGGTGGGAAAACCAGAGCTGGTTTCGCTTCTTCTGTGCCAATGTAAATTTTCAGTAGTGTTATACACTTGGTAAAATCATGTCCCAGGAGTTTCATTTTCTGGAAATGCCAAATGGACAGTTGACATCCCCGAAACCTGGTTTCCCCGTTGTCATCTTAAAAACTGCTACACCAAACTGGCTCTCGCTCTAACATACACTGAAAAGAATTCACTGGCTGTGATTCTAATTTATTTATTTTTCATTTAGTTTTTAAACGTATATGCTCCCCCGTCTCACTGCCTCGAGGTGATTCTGGGTGGCTTACAACAGTAGAAAAAAACAGATATAAAAGCATTTAAGCTTAACCATTAAAATAATCCAATCTGTCTCTCAACTCAATAAAACTAGCTAAAAAAAGAACTTCAGGAGATTTGTGTGTGTGTGTAGGGCATGGGTCGGCAACCCGCAGCTCCGGAGCTGCATGTGGCTCTTTGAGCCTTCTCCTGCAGCTCCCAGTCCTCCTCTGCCATTTGCAGAGACAGAGACAGAGAGAGGCACTTGTGCTTCCCCCTTGTCTCTCTCTCTCTCTCTCTGTGTGTGTGTGTAAAAAAGAGAGTGGCCTCACGCTGTTCTCCGACAAGCTGACAAGCTTATTGGGCGGGGCTCCTGCCTTTGCTGCGTCTGTGCAGGAAGCAGCAGGAAGCAGCAGCTAGCGCTCTCTCTCTCTCTCTCTCTCACACACACACACACACACACACTGAGTGGGAGAAGAGGACTGACAGACCAAGGGCAGGAGAGAGCCAGCCCAATAAGAATGTGTGTCAGCTTGTCGGAGAACAGCGTGAAGCCAGCTTGCCAGGTGAGAAGATCAGAGAGGGAGAGGAAAGAGAGAGAGGAAGAGAAAGAGGGGGGGGGGGAGAGAGAAAACTCATGCACAGCAGCCTCTATTTCTTTTTAATTAAATTCTTCAATCAAGGCCCCCCCTTCCGGCGCACACGCATGTAGGTGCGGATTTTGCGGCTCCGTTTTCTTTTCTATGGGAAACGGATCCAAGTGGCTCTTTGAGTGTTTAAGGTTGCCGACCCCTGGTGTAGAGGGAATCAAAATCAACGTTTCAGGCAGCTGCCTCCCACCCACCCCCCAAAAAAAAAGGTTTATAGAGATTTGTTAAGAGTTTATACCTAAAACTTAGGTGGGTACCTTCCACAACTCATATACCCATCAGTTTCTGCCCTGCATGAATCTTTGCCAGTCTGGGAAGCTTTGGATTTTGATTGTAGCTCTTGCCACTTGGATGAGTTTTAAATTTTGTGGCTCCTTCGATGAGAATGGAGAGTTATGCTGTGACTGAAACTCTTTCCGCACGACGAGCAGTGATAGGGTTTCTCCCCCGTGTGGATGCGTTTGTGAGAGGTCAAGGTTGCCATCTGACTGAAGCTTATGCCACATTCGGAGCATTTAAAAGGTTTCTCCTTGGCATGGATTTTTTCGTGTTCATGCAGTAGAGACTTATGAGCGAAGCTTTTCCCACAGATGGGACACGTATTCATTCTCGGTTTCGGAGCTAATTTCCCATGGTTGAGCGTTTCAGGAGAATTCACACTCTTCAAAACCAAGGGTGTGTTTCTCGTGGTTAGTTTTCCCTGGATTGGAGTTTTGGAAAAGTTCCTGCTTGCCGAAGCTAAAGATGTATTCGCCGGATATCTTTGGGGAGGCACTGTTACACCTTGGAAATGAGGGCTTTCAGAAAGAGAGAATTCATCCCATCTCAAGCACTTTGGCCGATCCTCCGTTCCCTCGCTCTGCGG
>NW_015391435.1:0-3991 GCF_001527695.2 Protobothrops mucrosquamatus
AGGCTCAAGTCCATCCTCACTCCTGCAAACACACTGAGCAACTTTGGGCCAGTCACTCTGTCAGCACAGCCTATGTTGCAAGATTGCTGTTGTGGGAATAAAATGAACTGAAATCCCAACCAAGCCACCTTAAGCAAAAAAAAAAAGAGACAAACCAATAATCCCCCTCAAATGATTTCTTTCTCTGTCCGGGTTAATTGTGTTACAGGAATGCAGCCCTTGCAAAATGGATGAATCACAGTCTCTTTTCCCTACAACCAACGCAAACTGGTGTCAAATAGTTCCTTTTGTTGTTCAGGGCTGAGGTAAATGAGAAAAAGATCTCCTATGGAGCGAGAGGCATTCATAAGTAAAACCGCTTTATCGGAGAATAAAAGACAATCTTACAAATCGATAGGCAGCAGTACCTGATGTTTAATACATGGCGGCACTGGGGTAACTAGTCTAGGGATTTTTTTTCCACAGTCTGAAACTGCCATTGCTTTTAGATTTCTGAGTGGAATATTTTGATTCACAACATAGCAGGATGGATTTGGGCAGTATGCCTATAACTAAGGATCTGTTCTTCTAGCCCGTGGTGGCAAACCTATGGCACGTGTGTCACAGGTGGCACGCAGAGCCTTCTCTGTGGGCACGCATGCCGTCGCCCCAGTCCTAGGCCTTCAGCTGGATTTTATAAAACCTTTTCACTTTAGGCCTCTGCCGCCATGTGCAAAAAAAAAAAAAAGGGTTCAATCAATCAATTTCAACTTCTCGCAGGAAAAAAAAAGATCTTGCAAAGTTGGAATTGATTGATTGAATTTTTTAGTCCCACCCAGTCTGCCGTTACCACCGCAGCCACGCCCACTCAATTGCCCACAAATGCCCAATTGGCCACACCCACTCAATTGGCCACACCCACCCAATAGGCCATGCTCACCCGGCACCCAATGATACACAAATGGGTTTTGGGTGCAGTTTGGGCACTCGGTCTCTAAAAGGTTCGCCATCACTGTTCTAGCCTTTGTATTAAGCAAATGTCATAGTTTATCCCAAAGGTGCTTATTTCATGAGGCAACTGGACTTTTTTGTTTTTCTTTGAAGACGTTTCACTTCTCATCCAAGAAGCTTGTTCAGCTTCCTGCCATCCAGTCGGAGCTGAAGAAGCTTCTTGAATGAGAAGCGAAATGTCTTCAAAGAAAAACAAAAAAGTCCAGTTGCCTCTTGAAAAAGCACCTTTGGGGGCTTGTATTAAGCAGGGAGAATTAGAGGGGACTATCACTACTCATTAATTTCTGGGACAGAAGAGCTGGTAATAAAGGGAAAAGATCCCAAGTGACATAAATGACATACACATTTATCCCATCCATTGAGAATAAGGTTTTATATTCCCAGTCGGCCAGTAACCTCTCACCAAGCAAGATCTCCCACAGCTTATAGTACAAGTAGTCCTTGACTTACAACCAGTGGTGGGATTCAGCCAGTTCGCATCACTTCAGCAGAACCAGTAGCTAATTTTTTGTTGCCCAGGCCCAGAATGGACTTCCAGAAGTGGCATCCACACAGAGAACCGGTTGTTCACATATTTGAATCTCACCACTGCTTACAACCATTCATTTAGTGACAGATCAAAGTTACAATGGCACTGAAAAAAGTGACTTATAACCATTTTTCATACTTATGCCCATTGCAGCATCCCCGCTGTCATAGGATCAAAATTTGGATGCTTGGCAACTGGCATGTACCTATGACAGCTGCAGTGTCCTGGGGTCATGCAGTCAACTTTTGCAACCTTCTGACAAGCAAAATCAATGGGGAATCCAGATTCACTTAACAACTGTGTTACTAACTTAATAACTGCAGCGATTCGCTTAATAACTGTGGCAAGAAAGGTCGTAAAATGGGGCAAAACTCACTTAACAACTGCCTCACTTAGCAACAGAAATTTTGGGCTCAATTGTGGTCATAGGTCAAGGACTATCTGTATCTTCAATTAGACAATCTTTGCATTGCATCCGGCAATGACCTGGATCTTAGAGAATCTCCAATTTTGCCTCCTTTGGGAATAATTGGCAAGGGATTGAAAAAAAGGTCAACCTTTGTTCTTCCAATGCTGCTTCAGTCATTTTATCTTATGATTCCAATGACCGTTATCTATTACCTAAAATATTGCTGTTTCCCTCAAAATTTCTTCTTACATTCAGCTTTTGCTGGAGTTGGCACACATGTTTTGAATGTGGGAAAATTAGAACAGTCATACTAAGACAGGGGTGGGGTACAATGCTCCTTTATGATTTCTGGACTTCAATTCCCAGAATTCCTGAGCCAGCATGGCAGTTGAATTCTGGGAGTTGAAGTCCACAAGTCATAAAAGGGCCATTATTCCCCACCCCTGTCATAGAATGACTGTTCTAATTTTCCCACATTTAAAACATGTGTGCCAACTCCAGCAAAAGCTGAATGTAAGATGGAATTTTGAGGGAAACAGCAATATTTGAGGTAATAGATAATACCCTGTTTATATTTAAATCAATAATGATTGCAAAAAAAGAGGAAAAGGGGAGTAACGGGGTGAAGTGTGAGTACAGAAATATAGAAATATCTTTTATTGCCAAGCTGTTGTTTTTACCATTATAATTTGTAGGTTGTTACACAACTAATGTATTCCTTCTGCTCTTCCAGATGCTGTTTTTTCTTCTCCATGATCCCAGCCAATCTATGGGCATGCTCGTGATGAGAGCAGATCAGGGGGTGATGCAGAATGATGACATAGGCATCATGATGTCATAAGACAAATAACTGCATATGAGCCAGATATCACGATGCAAAGATACACTTATATCATATATGTGAAAATATCATGACACATGTGTCTATTATAGTTGTATAGTGGGCAGCATATAGTAAACTTACTAAAATACATATAGTAACCTCCAAATGTCCCTTAGGAAAAGAAAACAGTCTAACTGGTTAATGGATGAGAGATGATTCTACTTTCACCCCCTTGTCATCTCTGCTAATAATAATGTTAATTTTAATTATTTAAATATGTTAATGTTTTATCTTGTTGTTTTTACTTTGTTGTAAGCTGACTACCTCTAGGCAAGATGGAAATCAAAACAATAAAACACAGTATACAGAATCTGCCAAATGTCAGAATCAAAGGATCAGGATCATATGTTAAGTTGCAAAGATCCATGCAAATTGATAGGAGTAATTGAAAGTTCTTCAAAAATTTAAAATTGTAAGAGGAAGTAGCTGCAAGAGGAAATAGCTAGCTTAAAGGAAAGCCAAAGCTAAAAGAATTGGTTAACAGGAAAGGCAAGACTAAAACTGAATAACAGGAAAGAATTTATTGTTCTAAGAAGCCATAAAGTATCCCAGAACTCAAAAACTAAGAAATCATGCTTAATATCCTATTAAATATTAACTGACACACCTTGCACATATTATCTGCTAATTATAATGCACGTGTGATGTATGATTTAGTATGTAGCAGGAAATGTAGAAGGTGGTCAGAAAGAATGTAACCTCATAGTACCTCAGCCAATGGGGAATGAGGAGGGATGTGGCAGCCAGTGCAGGGAATGTATAAAGATGATCAGCTCTGAAGAGAATCAAGCTTTAATACTGTAGCTTCTCTCTCCATTTGTTCCAATAAATGAAACAAAAGACCTTCACTCTGTCTTGGTTGGTTATTGGTCAGGCGAGCTTGCCTCTGGTCACGAAGGAAAGTAGCCAGGAGCACATAACACAAATGTAAGCTGTCGATAGATTTTATTTAAAATAACATTTGGAAAAGTGACAGACACGCAGAGAAAAATTCAAAAAAGTAAGCTACCTTTTTGAGGAAGACTGAAGGATTGTGCTGAATTTAGTGACACTTCTCAGCGGGGCAGAGAAATACCCCCTAAATTATTGTGCAATAACTTGACGGTTACTTCTACTGCTTTTGTCTTGAAGAATTATTCGAAGCATTTTGGCTTTCCCTTCTAACTCACACATCTTTGAA
>NW_015391435.1:5859-8730 GCF_001527695.2 Protobothrops mucrosquamatus
CGGGATCTCATCCTGTTAATTAAAATCAGCAACTATACCTTCTATAACAGGGGTGTCAAACTGCTGGCCCGCGGGCCGGATGCGTCACGCAGAAGCCATGCCCACCCCAGCTCCAGCAAGGGGGAAAAAGTCGTGATATGTCGTGACATGTCATGTGATGCAGCGAGTTTGACACAGTGGTGGGATTCAACCAGTTCGCGTCAGTTCAGCAGAACTGGTAGTTATTTTTTTTTGTTGCCCAGGCCCAGAATGGACTTCTGGAAGCAGCATCCACACAGAGAACTGGTTGTTCACATATTCGAATCCCACCACTGGTTTGACACCTCTATTCTAGAACATTCCTTGGGCTGGCACTCTGTCCTTGTCTGCCAGAAGAGGATTCTCCCAAGGATGCCATGACATCAAGACACTTAAAGTTAAGATTTTCTCTCTTTCCTCTGTTTTTATCTAGGAACACATTTCAATTTGAAGACAAGGTGACCCCAGCAAACTATTCCTTAGTTTCCATTCTCCGGTTTTCTCATCAGAATATCAATCTGCTCTCCTGGATTACTGCACGCACAAAAAAATCAAATATATTTTCCATGTACTTTGGCCAGCATGTCCATCTTTTTTCTTTTCTTTTTTTTTTAAGCAATGTCTCCCAGTACTGATGTGTTTTGGCATACATTTTCCTAATAGAGAATTGCCAACATGGTTGTGAAACTCTAGCAAGTGCAGATTTCAGCATTTTTTGGTCCCTAAAAAATAGCCTAAGAATGTATTCTAAGCTTCTGCGGGCACATAAATAATACATAATATTAATAAATGAGTGCTACATTAGAAAACACTAAGTAAAGCGTTAGCACTATGGAATCCCTCTTGAATACCCACGGCTGCACACTGATGCAGACCCACAAAAGGAAACAGAAATATGGTTTAAGATTCTTGCCATTTCTCTTGGAAAATAAAATTCAGAGGAAAAGGAAAATAATGGGGGGAAAGGGAAGATGAGAAAGTGTAGGAAAAGAGGGGGAAAAGAAAGAAAAGCATTGACTTCTGACTCTTTTTACCACAGTTTATTTATTTAGTTTATGGCATATCATACATGGATTAGCAATATATATTTACATTTCATCTAGAGTAGTAAAACCCAATAAAATATAAGTGTTAAAAACATCTATGTTCAAATACCAATGTATAGGCTGTCTAATCATTGAATTGCAGCATCGTTTATATTAAAAAAATTAGATCTTGGGACAGTATATGCCCTCAGCTTACAACGGTCACAACGGGATCTACAATTTGATGTGGGGCTCCACAGTCACACTGAGGAGAGGATACTATGCCCCATTTATACAGAGAGTCCTAGCAGACACTGGCAACCCTGAAGATAACAACATTACAACCTCAACTTTTTGCTTTTACACAGTAATATATGTTAGGCATTTCTATAGCAACAAACCTATCTGATCAGCAAAAACAAAATCAAAATTTCATTTTTTTCCATCTCAAGCACAAAACCCAGAAGCGGTTTCCTAGTGGAAACAAGATTAGCTGTGTTTTTTTCTTGAATAAAGCAGTCAATTTAATCATCTCTACTTTTCTTCCTTGCTGTGGAAAATAACATATATTTCTATTCACACCTATTAGTTTTTATAAACCATCATCATTTATATTAAACAAAATTCGCTATGCTCTTTCAAATTCTTTAACCTTAAGAGGAAAAACGTATTAAATCGGCCATTTTCCTAGGAGAGGTTTGTCACAGCATTGGCTTGGTAGGTTACATCCTTCCATGATTTTGTCAGCTCTCACCTTGTGCTTTGCTGTAATGCAGGCACAAACTGCCATGAACTGTGGGGAGGGGAAATGCTTGGGAAATCGAAAGTAGAGATTGTACCTCCTCAAGATGCCGCCCCAAGGTCATCCAGCTAGAAGAGGGAGGGAGCTACATGCCAAGCTGTGCCTGAAAACATCCTACATGGACTTGAATGGTTATTGTGGAGGGTGGGCAGCAAAAAACAACCAGGAGAAGGGAATGGAACTTAGGAATTTTGGTGTGCAATTCTCAGTTCTGGCTACGTAATGCTGCAATACACTTGATCTCTAATAAAATTACACCTTTCTCAACAAATGGAGCCAAGGATTGTTTTTATTTAGAGGTTTAAGTTGTGGGCAGTCTGACAGATATTTTTTTTGTTGAGGTTTCACCCCCACATCAAGGTGTAGTAACTAGATAACTAATCAAGCTCCAGAACTCTCATGTTATATGTTAGGCCCATTAATTTGAGTCTCCATGATGGATGGTTCTCCCAGCCACTCTCTCCCCTTCCCCTGCATTTGTGATTACCCCAGAGGATTGAAGAATGAAAAAAAAATATCTTATTTGCCCCACAGTTTGCTGAATATTGCTCTACAGATATTGTACCCTTATCATCTTTAAACCTGATAGAATCCTTAAGGTTGCCTTAGAGGTGGGAGCCCTCTTTCTTGAACCAATAGTTCAACATCACAAGAAAGAGAGCTCCCGTCTCTAGATTTTTCATTGCCTTATCATATGCTGGACATAGTTTATTTTGCATTGTTAGCTTATCATTTTCCTCCCTCAACCCAGTGGGGGAAAGCATAATTCCAGCAGTCCATTGTGTTCAAAGAGCGAAGACTAATATTCAAAGTGAAGGTCTGATTTCCCCGCTGGGCTAAGGTCAAGGTATTATGATAATGCACCCCTTTTAATAGTCTGATCTCACACATATGTTTATTAGCTTTCTCCCCTTCCCATTATGTAAAGTAATTAGTTAGGAGATAATGGCATCTTAATGGCAGGACAATAAACATTCAATAAAAGAAAGAAACTGGACTGGGTTAAGGCTGTTTTCACTCCCCGTC
>NW_015391435.1:9340-12004 GCF_001527695.2 Protobothrops mucrosquamatus
AATTTGTCCTATTCTGGCAATATTTTACTCTTTTTTTCTTCTTTTTACTAACAAAGAAAAAATAAGACTAAGAAATTATCACAGTTTAGGGTAGTCCTCACTGGAGAAGAGCCTAATGCTGGGAAATTTTGAGGGCAATAGAAGAAGGGGACGACAGAGAATGAGGTGGCTGGATGGAGTCACTGAAGCAGTAGGCGTGGGCTTAAATGGACTCCAGAAGATGGTAGAGGACAGGAAGGCCTGGAGGAACGTTCTCCATGGGGTCACGATGGGTCGGACATGACTTCACAACTAACAACAACAGAAGACTTCATGTTGTCTTTTTTCTCTATTTGCAGGGAAATATCCTTATCTTTCTAACTAGAGGATCTACGGGTCAAACTGCCAAGGTTAAGCTCACAGTAATGTCCAGAGCATTACCCAAAAAAATATCTATTTACTATTTATGACCTTTATAACAACTGTCTGAAGGCATTCTGCTGCTATATCTAACCTGCACAAAGGACCAAGAGTATGTCTGTTGCAGAGAACAAGGGCATCCATAAATACACATCAATATTTCCATATATTCAACTTTTCTGTTCTTTTCTGCACACTGAGAAGTGAATCACAGAGGCTGTATTTCCAAAATAGGATCATCATCATTTTTTTAGCTATAAAGGTAAACCACTATCCAGTCATTTCCGACTCTAGGGGGCAGTGTTCACGTCCGTTTCTTAGCTGAGGGAGCTAGCATTGTCCAAAGACATTTCCGTGGTCATGTGGCCAGCATGACTATATTCGGAGGCACAAGGAACGTTGTTACCTTGCTGCTGAAGTGGTACCTATTAGTCTACTTATATTTGCATGCTTTTGTACTGCTAGGTACTGCAGCCAATTTTGGTCACCATATCACAAAAAAAGATGTTGAGAGTTTGGAAAAAAAATTCAGAGAAGAGCAGCTAAGATGATCAAAGGCCTGGAAACCAAAACATACGAAGAACGGCTGTGGGACTTGGGTTTGGCTAATCTAAAAAAAAAGAAGAAATAAGGGAGACATGATAGCAGTGTTCCAGTATCTGAGGGATTGCCACAAGGAAGAGGGGGTCAGGTTGTCCACCAGAGCACCAGAGGGAAGGACGAGAAACAATGGTTGGAAACTGATCAAAGAGATAAGCAACATGGAATTAAGGAGAAACTTCCTGACATTGAGGACAATCAACCAATGGAACAGCTTTCCCCCAGAAATTGTAGGCGCTCCATCACTGGAGATTTTTAAGAAGAGACTAGACCATCACTTGTCTGAGATGGGATAGGTTCTCCTGCTTGAGCAAGGGGCTGGACTAGAAGACCTCCAAGGTCCCTTCTATTCTATTCTATTCTATTCTATTCTATTCTATTCTATTCTATTCTATTCTATTCTATTCTATTCTATGTTAGTGGGAGCTGGGGCAAGAACAGGAGTTCACCCTGTTGTGCAGCATTCGAGTCTCAAACCCGGGCTGTCAGCTTTCCAGATGACAAACTCAGCATCTTTAACCACTGAGCCATCACGTCCCTTTTTTAGCTATACATGTTCCATGTTAGCCTAGCTCATTATATCTGTAATAAAGTAACCTTGTGAAAGGTAAGCTTATATAGCAGTTTATAGTTGGATTCCATATCTTATCCAGTACGACAGCACTTGCTATTGTTAAAGACCGTGTGAGTTGTGAAAAAAACTCTGAGAAGGAGAAAATGTCAACCGTCTGACTAGTGAATTCAACATTGAAGAAACTATGGCTAAACTTTACTGAATACACATCTCGGTACTGAAGAAGCAAAATCAGCTCCATGTTTTCCACACAAAAATCTGGTTAGTTAACAATAGCTTTCCATAGCCCCTAGTCACCAAGTGTTCACATTGCCCGATCATATTTCTTTGGTTTGTTATGAGAACAGTCCACTTCTTCATCAGACACCTGTATTTATGACCTTAGTTCTTATGGTCCGTAGACAGCTTCTTAAAAATCCCTTTTCTCCCAAGCTTCCCTTCGCCCTTGTTTCTATGGCAAGTTGAGTAGCGACAGAGGTTAGCAAGCATCTTAGCAATTCAATCTTGACAGAAAAACCTTGAATAGGAGAAATGAAGGAGGCTGCATTTGAGGTGGGATAAGAAGGATTTCCAATAAGCATGATATAAATGCATTTTCCAACAAAGAAAATGCTAGAAGAAGCCAAGAGAAGGCTACAGGTAGTCAATATTGATGTTGCCAAGATTGGCCAAGGATCATGGCTTTATGTTGCAATGGGATCAGATCATGATGAAGATAATCATTGTGTTTGTTTTTGCTGGTCTGAGACTGGAAAAAGAAAGATATATGTCTGTCTGTCTGTCTGTCTGTCTGTCTGTCTGTCTGTCTGTCTGTCTGTCTGTCTGTCTGTCTGTCTGTCTATCTATCTATCTATCTATCTGAGCTGGCCGACGTGATAGCCGGGGGTGGCGGTGCCTGAGCTGGCCGACGTGATAGCCGGGGTGGCGGTGGACACCCCCAGACTTATGGTCTTGGGGGACTTCAACTTGCCATCAGCGGGCGGGACGTCGGCGGCAGCTCAGGAGTTCTTGGCTTCCATGACGGCCTTGGACTTGACCCAGTTAATTCAGGCCCCCACCCACATGGGCGGACACACGCTGGATCTTATTTT
>NW_015391435.1:13702-17290 GCF_001527695.2 Protobothrops mucrosquamatus
TATCTCCGAGACCGCCTTCTGCCGCAGATCCCCTCCCTCAGACCGGTACGCTCCCACAGAGTGGGCCTCCTCAGGGTGCCGTCGGCCAAGCAATGTCGGCTGGCGACCCCCAGGGGGAGGGCCTTCTCTGTGGGTGCCCCTACCCTCTGGAACGAACTACCCCCCGAGATCCGGATGTTTCCGGATCTTCTTGCTTTCCGTCGCGCCCTCAAGACATGGCTCTTCCAGCAAGCGGACCTGACCTAGGGAGGATTTTATTTGGGGTTTATTTTTTAACAATTTGACAGAGACACAACTTTAAAATTTGATTTAATTCGGTTTTATCGGGGGGGAATGTATCTATTTTTTGTTTTAAATATGTTGTGCACCGCCCTGAGTCCCGTTGGGAGAAGGGCGGCATATAAATTAAATTTATTATTATTATTATTATTATTATCTATCTATCTATCTATCTATCTATCATCTATAATGAATTGGGTTGCATGGACATATCAGGAAGTAAAGAGATCATTATGAAAATAGTCTTGACCATGGGATTATGTGAAGCTTTTTCAAAGTGAACTTACAGCTACCTTCATCATTTTTTTAAAAAAGATAAGATTTTTTAAAATCTAACTATTCCTTCCCCAAACTCAATTTAATTTTTAGGTAGGAAATAAGGGTAGCCAGAATGCAGGTGTGGCAAGCATACATTACAAAATTTTCACAGGAAGGAAAATCCTAGTATTTGCTCTCAAAGGATGCCACAAATCTTTTATATCCCTGCTACAGAGAAACAGCAGGGAAAAATTTTTGGACCCTTGCCAGGGAAGGTCAAACAAAGATAACAAAACAAATATGAGGTTGATGGAGTCACGTTATAAAGGAGGATGGACGAATAAACAAGAGGACATAAAGATAAAGGGATTGACTTGTGGAAAACCTAGGAAAAGTATAGAAAATTAAATGTCTATGGAGATTCTCAGTCATCCAGGTCATGGTTGTCCGAAAGGTGCTTTTTCTAAAGGCAACTGGACTTTGATTTTCCTTGAAGATGTTTCGCTTATCATCCAAGAAGCTTCTTCAATTCCGATATTCAGACTTCAATCAGACTTCAGACAGACTTCAGTCTGAACTGAAGAAGCATCTTGGACGAGAAGCAAAATGTCTTCAAGGAAAAACAAAGTCCAGCTGCCTTTAGAAAAAGAACCTTTGAGATACAGATGGCATTAATGTGGTCTTCAAGCTAGAAAAGTAATTCTAAATGTTAGGTACACTTTAACTCCTTCAGTTATTCCAGAAGTGGGTTGTGAATGGATTTTTCCAAATGGAAGAGCAGAATATCAATGTCCTAAATAAAGAAATTAAATAGCATTGTTTTTCAGCTTTCTGCTGAGGGGTACATGTATAGCTTCTTTCCTCTTCTATTATATGTATTCTGATATTTTGGCACCCACCTAGCACGCACTAATCTTTGTAGCCAGCACAAATTCAAATGCATTTGTTCTTCTTTCTGTTAATTACTCCTGGAGCTGCCAATACTAAGGTTATTTTTCTTGCCAGCTTTCTTTTTCCATACCTCATTTTGAAGGCAGAAACAGAGAGAGTTCTACAAACAAAAGGCAACATGAAAAAGTTAGCTTCTGTAGCCTCAGTGACCCAGTCTCTTCCAGCTGGCTTTCCTATATAAACAGACATACCTCCCTGCAACTGCTTTTATTTGAGAGGCTAGAGGCAAAAAAGAAGACCAAAAAAAAAAAAAGTTAACTCAGAACATTGGAAAGCTCAAATTGATGGTGTCTGTCTTCTGTCTAACTCAAGCTCACTCAATATTTTATCCTTCTGTGGTCGGTAAAACGAGGACCCAGATTGTTGGGGGCAATAGGCTGACTTTATAAACCAGAGGTCCCCAACCTTTTGGGCACCAGGGACCGGTTCCGTGGAGAAAGGTTTTTCCACAGACCAGAGAGTGTGTGGTTTTGTGTGCTGCCTGCATCCCATCGATGGGGTTTTGCTTGTTTGTGCAGACTAGTTGCTGGCATGCCGCGGCCCAGTACCGGTCCACAGACTGGGGGTTGGGGACCCCTGCTGTAAACCACTTAGACAGAGCAGTAAAGCACTGTGAAGCAGTATATAAGTCTAAGTGTTATTGCTGTTGTTATTGCTAACCACTGGATCACCAGGGCTCCTTGTTGAAGACAGGGATCAAGTGGTCCCTGAAATACATGAGCCTTCATGCCATCCTCTTAATAGCACTGATATTGTAGTATCATATATTCTAATAGCCTTAAAAATGAAGAAACCAGGGCTTTTTTTCTCATAGAACGCCCAGAACAGAGTTCTGGCACCTTTTTGGGATGGAACCTTGTAAGGTAGGCAAGGCAGGTTGTATGACATGTGTGAGTTCCGGCACCTTTTTTTTTTTTTTTTTTTTATAGAAAAAAAGCACTGGAAGAAACCATAGTTTTATCTCCAAGGAGATAACCATCTCCAATCATCCACCCTCAGTATCTTCCTGGGGCCTGCAAAAATCTTCATTTCCTTTCTCAAAGTCATAAGGCAATAAAAAAAACCCCATGTTAAATAATAAGGATTTACTTCTGAAGGGACTCCCCATCTGATTGCTGGATCCTGCTTCTCATATATTATTCTTGATAGATGGTAGGGAAGGGATGGAAAGGTTAACCTGTGATTAGGAGAAGTATAATAAACTCACGTATTGTTGCCTATTTCTTCCTGTTTGAAAAATGAGGCCCATTTGTCACTGAGGATTCAGTGCTCTGCATGGCACACCCCTTTGACCTTGTGGTCGATAAATAATGCATCCTGACCTGGAGGACTGAACTAGACTTTACTTATGTACTTACAGACTCGGGAGACAGTGAAGGATGGTTTTCTATGGACAGGCGCCTGCCTGGTGGTTCTTCTAACCTGTAAGATGAATGGCCCAAGCAAGCTAAGAATAGTTATTTCAAGTTCAAGCTTGTCTGTATCAATCCATTGTCCAAGATGGACATTCATCGTGGGTTTCTTTGGAAGCGCACTCTGCTGGAACGGAAGCAATTGTAACGGGAGAAACTCAAATTAATTTGGTTTTCTTTGCTCCCTCATTGGTTTAACTCATTGTAATACTAATTTATTTATTTATTTATTTATTTATTTAATTTAATTTATATGCCGCCCTTCTCCCGGCGGGACTCAGGGCGGCGCACAACATATTTAAAACCAAAGCATATATACAATCCCCCCTTAAAACCGAATTAAACCAAATTTAAAGTTGTGTCTTCCAAATTCCTAAAAAACCCGGTATAAAATCCACCCTAGGTCAGGTCCGCTTGCTGAAAAAGCCATGTCTTGAGGGCGCGACGGAAGGTAAGGAGATCCGGAATTATCCGAATCTCGGGGGGTATTTCGTTCCAGAGGGTGGGGGCACCCACAGAGAAGGCCCTCCCCCTGGGGGTCGCCAGCCGGCACTGCTTGGCCGACGGCACCCTGAGGAGACCCACTCTGTGGGAGCGTACCGGTCTGTGGGAAGGAATCTGCGGCAGAAGGCGGTCTCGGAGGTAACCGGGTCCTATGCCATGAAGCGCTTTAAAGGTGGTAACTAAC
>NW_015391435.1:18425-21499 GCF_001527695.2 Protobothrops mucrosquamatus
TCTACGTCCTCGGGAGCCACAGAGTCAAACTCCTCCCATACAACCATCTCAAGACCTGCTTCTGTCTCCTCCCCCTGGGCCAGCCAGTCGGAGTCTAAGCCTTCCCGGATCCGCGCGACTTTGTCATGCAGATATTGAGCGAAATCCTCGGCCCTCCCCTCCAGGGGATCCCCCCCCTCTCAATTGAAGGAGGGAGCGGGTCACCCTGAAGAGGGCGGCCGGGCGACTATCTGATGACGCGATGAGTGAGGAATAGTAGAGAGTCCTAGCCACTCTCATTGGTTTTGTTGTAAATATATAAATAAATGCATTTATTTATTTCATTTGTATCCACAAATAACTCAAGGTGACCAACAGGTCCAACACACCTTCCTCCTTCGGGTTTCCCCACAACAACCCTTTGAACAGGGTTGGGCTAAGAGAGTAACTGGCTCAAGTCAACAGCCAGCTTTCATGACTAAGGCAGGATTAGAAATCACAGTCTCATGGTGATGGGCCCAAAGTGTGTCAGCTGACTTTCATGCCTAAAGCGGGACTAGAACTCACAATCACCTGGTGATTGACTCAAAGTCACCCAGCTGGCTTTCATGCATAGGGCAGGACTAGAACTCACAGGTTCCTGCTTTCTAGGCCAACACTTTTAACCACTAGACCAGGGGTAGGCAACCTTGGCTCTTTTATGACCCGTGGACTTCAATTCCCAGAATTCCTGAGCCAGCCATGCTGGCTCAGGAATTCTGGGAGTTGAAGTCCACGAGTCATAAAAGAGCCAAGGTTGCCTACCCCTGCACTAGACCAAAATGGCTGTGGGTGTTTTGAATTGCCCCAAACTTTGGACTGGTTTTTGACTCCAGCTCTGCTGTTTGTTTGTTTGTTTGTTTGTTTGTTTTCAGAGCAGTGAGAGGTTCCTCATGCCTATTTCTGAGCTACATTTCACGGCCCCTCAACAATTTAGTTTATTGGTTTATTGAAGCTGTCATTCACAACAGAGGGCAAATGGTCCAGGTTTGAAATACTTCTGCCTTCAGAGCTCTGTGACTGGATCATATGGACTGAATCAAAAGCTCATCAGCAACTGAGAGGAATTTAAACATTTTTGACTGTGTCTGCATTTGTTCTATGCTTGACGGTACTTCTATGCCCCTTTACCTCATGGATTACATTATCAGTCGTCTCTCCCCTGGGATTCTGGGGAATCATAAGCACGTGTTCCACAAAAGGCATCTGTGTCCTTTTCAGGATGGCTTCATAAATCTCTGATCCCTGTAGAATATAGCATTTTAATGTGGTTTTATGATATTTCTTTTTGGGCCGAATGGAACCATACCGCACCATATCATTCTGAAAATAAAATAAAATAAAATACTGGAGCAGCAAGAATTGGACTGAGAACTTCATCAGATTTTTTAAATAAGTACAGGTAGCCCTGGACTTACAACCATTCATTTAGTGACCGTTCGAACTTACAACGGCACTGAAAAATAGTGGCTTATGACCACTTTTCACTGTTGCAGCCTCCTCATGGTCATGTGATCAAAATTTGGACCCTTGCCAGCTGGCTTGCATTTATGATGGTTGCAGTGTCCCGGGGTGATGTGATCACCTTTTGTGACCTTTCAACAAGCTTTATGTGAGTCAGAATACTGCGAACTACGCAAAGGGCTGGCAAAAACTTTCCAATTCTTTTAAAGTTCTTTTCTAATTCTAAGAAATCACAAGATTTAAACATGTAAACAAAATCTCTTCTTCAACAGTAGAGAAGTAGATAGGGAAATAGTCGGCAGATGGACACACAGAAGCCAATTGGTGTAGTGGTCAAGGTGCTGGTCTAGAAACGAGGAGGCTGTGAGTTCGAGTCCCACCTTAAGCATGAAAAACTGACTGGGTGACTTTGGGCCAGTCGCTCTCTCTCAGCCCAACCCACTTCACAGGATTATTGTTGTAGGGGAAATACAGTAGGTGGAGGAAGGAGTATGAGGTATGTGTATCACCTTGGGTTGCGTATGAAAAAAGTGGGATAAGGATATATTAAGAATATAGTAAATCTCTACCTCTACCTCTGCCTCACCACAAGTAATTTGATTGCTGGACAATTGCTCTTCCACCTCATAGGTGCCTTTCAATTCCCACCACATTTTTCTAGAGTCCACCAAATTAACATGTAACAAGACTGGAACAATTACCCCCCCTCCATTGTACTGTAACCGTGTACTGGATTTTGGCCTCCAAGGGGATGCTCCAATTTACACACCGAACGATTATCCCTTGTCTGGTTGAAAAACTCCCCACTGGTACCTTAATCTTCTCGCAAAGGGAGAAGATCGAACCTCCTCAGTCTCCCCTTGTCTGCCCTATTTGCATTGGAAGCAGACCGATAATGCTTTCCAGATGACTCCTGTTCCATGGCTCCTTTTATAAGGCAATCTATTTATTTATTTTTTTTAAAAAAAGAGAGACAGAAAACGCTCACCCACTTCCCGAATTCAATTGCTTACCTCTGCCTTTGCAAAAGGAGAACCTGTTTGCTTACTTTTACAACACCTGCCAGCACAAAGCTCATTTGAACGGTGATATGTAAATCTCTTTTCAGCTGGGGATGGCTGGCTGAAAAGATAGATCAGGCATACTCTGTGGCATGGGGGGAGATCAGAAGGAGAATATTGTGCCTGGAAGAAGACAAAAGGCGCGGGATTCTGAATGCAAGATTCCCCATAGCTGATTTAATTTAAACCTAGGGCATTAAAAGGGGGGGGGGAAATAAAATCTTCATTTCCCCTCCCCCCTACCAAGGGGGGACATGATAGCAGTGTTCCAATATCTCAGGGGCTGCCACAAAGAAGAGGGAGTCAAGCTATTTTCCAAAGCGCCTGAAGGAAGGACAAGAAGCAACGGATGGAAACTAATCAAGGAGAGAAGCAACCTAGAACTAAGGAGAAACTTCCTGACAGTGAGAACAATTAACCAGTGGAACAACCTGCCTCCAGAAGCGGTGAATGCTCCAACACTGGAAGTTTTTAAGAAGAGACTGGACAGCCATTTGTCCGAAATGGTATAGGGTTTCCTGCCTGAGCAGG
>NW_015391435.1:22833-26975 GCF_001527695.2 Protobothrops mucrosquamatus
AGTTTTTAAGAAGAGACTGGACAGCCATTTGTCCGAAATGGTATAGGGTTTCCTGCCTGAGCAGGGGGTTGGACTAGATGACCTTCAAGGTCCCTTCCAACTTTACTATTATTATTATTATTATTATTATTATTATTATTATTATTATTATTATTATTATTATTATTATTATTATTATTATTATTATTATTATTAATTCTCATTCAGAATTTGCTTTTGAAATCTCTTTCGGGAAAGAATAGAATTTTAGGAAAATGCCTAAATTGAAGTTGTGAAGGAACTCATTCCATGGCTCTTTTCCTTCTGGAGAAGTACAGGTTGTCCTTGACTTATAACAGTTAATTTTGTGATTGTTCAATGTTACAATAGCACTGAAAAAAGTGACTTATGACTGTTTTTCACACTTATGACCGTTGCAGCATCCCTGTGGTCATGTGCTCAGATCCAAACGCTTGGCAACTGACTCACATTCCTGACAGTCAGAACAATTAATCAGTGGAACAACCTGCCTCCAGAAGCTGTGAATGCTCCAACACTGGAAGTTTTTAAGAAGAGACTGGACAGCCATTTGTCTGAAATGGTATAGGCCAGGTGTAGGCAACCTTGGCTCTTTTGTGACTCATGGACTTCAACTCCCAGAATTCCTGAGCCAGCCATGCTGAGGGGAAAGGGAGAGGTTTCCAAGCTGAGCCATTCTGGCTCAGGAATTCTGGGAGTTGAAGTCCACCAGTCATAAAAGAGCCAAGGTTGCCTACCCCTGGTATAGGGTTTCCTGCCTGAGCAGGGGGTTGGACTAGATGACCTCAAAGGTCCCTTCCAACTTTATTGTTATTGTTATATTGATGATGGTTGCAGTGTGTCGTTGTCATGTGATCACCTTTTCTGACCTTCTGACAACCAAAGTCAATGGGCCAGGCAGATTCACTTAACAACCTTGTTAAGTTTAAGTTAAGTTAAGTTTAACCTTGTTAAACTTAAAAACTGTGGTGATTCACTTAACAACTGTGGCAAGAAAGGTTGTAAAGTGGGGCAAAACTCACTTAAATGTTTCAGTTAGCAACAGCAATTTTGGACTGAATTGTAGTCGTAAGTCGAGGATTACCTGTATGCCTGCAGGGAAGTCTCAGATAGAGATACAATTCATCCTTCAAAACAAGGGGTGAAATCCCAATCCACAGGCCAGAAAGAAAGAAATCCCAAAATCTTGAGTTTAGAACAGTGATGGAGAACTTATGACACACCTGTCACACAGGTGACACACTGTCATTTTTAGTGACATGCCAAGTCTCCAGACTTTTTGGACATTGTGCAACAGGGTCATGTTCTTGCACCGCCTCTGGAGCTTCCAAAATGTGGAAAAATAGTTTGGGGTTTCCCACTCTTTTGGGATGCTGAAAGGGCCATGCAAGAGCATTTTTTGATATTTCCAGACCTTGTGAAATCTCAAGCTGCATCAAATAAGCATTTTGAAAAATATTTACAATTATATATTTATTTATTTGGGGTGGGGGTGGGGTGTGATGGCTCAATGGTTAAAGAGGCTGAGCTTGTCAGTCAGAGAGCTGATAGGCTGGGTTCAAGACCCTACGCAATAGGGTGAGCTCCCGTTCTTTGCTCCAGCTCCTGCCTGCTTAGCAGTTTGAAAGCATGAAAATATGAGTAGATAAATAGGTACCACTTCGGTGAGAAAGTAACAGTGTTCTGTGCCCCTTGGCGTATAGTCATGCTGGCCACATTATGATTGATTGATTGATTGATTGATTGATTTAATTCAATTCATTTCTTTGTGTAAGAGAGAGACAGAGAGACAGAAAGAGAGAGAGAAACATTCCAGAAGTTTTGGGAATTTTTGGTCTACTGAATCCAAAGGTTTTGCTATCACTCGTTTAGAGGGAGGTATACTTTTTCTGAAGAAAAGAAGGATGGGAGGTGTCTTATAATAATAATAATAATAATAATAATAATAATAATAATAATAATAATAATAATAATAATAATAATAATAATAATAATAATAATAATAATAATAATAATAATAATAATAATAATAAATAATAATAATAATAATAATAATAATGATAATAATAATAATAGTAGTAGTAGTAGTAGTAGTAGTAGTAGTAGTAGTAGTAGTAGTAGTAGTAGTAGTAGTAGTAGTAGTAGTAGTAGTAAAGTTGGAAGGGACCTTGGAGGTCATCAAGTCCAACCCTCTGCTCAGGCAGGTAACCCTATACCATTTCGGACAAATGGCTGTCCAGTTTCTTCTTAAAAACTTCCAGTGTTGGAGCATTCACCACCTTTGGAGGCAGGTTGTTCCACTGGTTAAGTGTTCTCACTGTCAAAAAAGTTTCTCCTTAGTTCTAGGTTGCTTCTCTCTTTGGTTAGTTTCCACCCGTTGCTTCTTGTCCTGCCTTCAGGCGCTTTGGAAAATAGCTTGACTCCCTCTTCTTTATGGCAACCCCTGAGATATTGGAACACTGCTATCATGTCCCCCCTCGTCCTTCTCTTCATTAAACTAGACATACCCAATTCCAGCAGCCGTTCCTTATATNCGCCGGCAGCCACAGCCACTCGGTCTTGGAAGGGTTGAGCCTGAGTCTGTTCCTCCCCATCCAGACCCTTACGGCCTCCAGGCAACGGGCCATCACGTCAAGGGCATCGTTGGGGTGGCCTGGGGTGGAAATGTACAGCTGAGTATCATCAGTGTACTGATGGAAATCCACCCCAAAGCCACGAATGATCTCTCCCAGCAGCTTCACATAAATATTGAACAAAAGGGGAGAGAGGACCGACCCTTGTGGGACCCCACAAGTTAGGGGCCTTGGGGTCGACCTCTGTCCCCCTGCCAATACAGACTGCGTACGGTCGGTGAGGAAGGAGGAGAATCACCGCATAACCGTGCCTCCCACTCCTAACTCACCCAAACGTCGCAGCATGATACCGTGGTCCACGGTATCAAAAGCCGCTGAGAGGTCCAAAAGAACAAGGATAGAGGAATGGCCCCTGTCCCGGGCCCTCCAGAGATCATTTACCAACGTGACCAATGCCGTTTCCGTGCTGTATCCCGGCCTGAAGCCCGACTGGAGCGGGTCCAGATAGACTGTTTACATCGTGGTGACCAAAACTGGATGCAGTATTCCAAGTGTGGCCTTACCAAGGCATTGTAAAGTGGTAATGGGTAAAGCTGAAAAGAAAATTTAGGTTATTAGCCTATGCAAACATGAAAATTACTAATGGAGTAAGTTATACACTTGTGGGCAAAATCTCATTTTGGATAATGCTTGTGGTTGCTAAAGTTTCTTGATAGAGGCTGGGATCTGTACCAATTGGCTAAATCTATGACAACAGAAACAGCAACCAGCTTTCGACTTGCCAATGAAGATGATAAAGTGGTGGGTACCTTCTATCTTTTAGGATCAATTATCAGCAGAAAAAGAACCAGCAGTCAAGAAATAGGCCATAGGTGTCAATGGTTTCCTTAACTACAATTACTAGAAAGATTTAAAGCAGACAAAAGGACTTTCAGTTTTGAACATTCTAAGGGAATTGGGAAAGGAATTATGTACAAGAGATGAAAATATAATTCTGGGGGTAAGATGGAGCTACATTAATGGAGGTTGCCAAGGAAGCAAACAAATAGATCACAGAACAAATAAATCAATCTAGAGTTCTCAATTGAAGCACACATTACCAGGCTCAAATTATCTTATGTTGGGTACATTATGTGAAGATCCAGGTCCCTTTTGAAGTCCAGTAAGGCTAGGAAAGATGGAAAGAAAGAGAAGGGGAGGACAATCAGCCATAAAATGGATGGACTCAATTACAGTGAAAATGGGGGCACTGTTGGAAGACTTGAAGGACCAGGCGGGGATAGGAAAAGACACCAGTTTGATAACACATAATTAAAGAAAGAAAAATGCCCACAAGGTAAAATGACAACCAACATTGTGAATTGCATGCAGAGATGTACTGGGAGACAGCTCAGCCCATGCACAGTGTTGTTATGAGAGTACAATATGGTGCATCCACTGCCACCCCCAGAAAGACAGAGAGATATCTGAGAGTAGGATCTATTCATAATCTTTACTCTGATGAAAGAGAATATTTGTAGCTCAGAGTTGAACTGTGGGGTCCTTGATGGT
>NW_015391436.1:0-1275 GCF_001527695.2 Protobothrops mucrosquamatus
TCTATTCTATTCTATTCTATTCTATTCTATTCTATTCTATTCTATTCTATTTTTATTTCTATTCTATTCTATTCTATTCTATTCTATTCTATTCCATTCAATATTCTATTCTATTCTATTCTATTCTATTCTATTCTATTCTATTCTATTCTACTCTACTCTACTCTACTCTACTCTACTCTACTCTACTCTACTCTACTCTACTCTGTTCTGTTCTATTCTATTCTATTCTATTCTACTCTACTCTACTCTACTCTACTCTACTCTACTCTACTCTACTCTGTTCTATTCTATTCTATTCTATTCTATTCCTTATTTCTATTCTATTCTATTCTATTCTATTCTATTCTATTCTATTCTATTCTATTCTATTCTATTCTATTCTATTCTATTCCATTCCATTCAATATTCTATTCTATTCTATTCTATTCTATTCTATTCTATTCTATTCTATTCTATTCTATTCTATTCTATTCTATTCTATTCTATTCTATTCTATTCTATTCGTAACAAAACATTCGGAAACCAACCCAGAAGCTTGGAGAACAAACCATCACCCTCATCCTACACCCTACAGCTACAGATATTCACCGCTGTTGCAAACTCCAAGTATCCTTAGGAACCCATTAGGTACCAGGGAACAGCTTTGCCTACAGAAGTTGTGGGTGCTCCATCACTGGAGTTTTTAAAGAAGAGACTGGACAGCCATCAGTCCAGTATGATACTGGGTCTCTTGTTTCAGCACAGGGGTTTGTCTAGAAGGCCTCCAATACCCCTTCCAATTCTGTAATTCTGTAAATCTTATGGAAAACAGAGTATTTATTTCAGGGATGGGCAACGGGACTAGTGTGGAGTAAGGGTGGGATCGCAGGCATCCCAGAACAATGTTTGGGCCAACATGATTTGTTTTGATGAGCTTCCATTTTGTCACGTTGGGTCTAAATTCTCTTTTTCTTCCAAGGCCGTACAGAGCTTACGGAAATCAGAACGGATAATTGATAATTTTTTTTCCCTTCCAAAATGTCAACATATATATCCGCCGTTTATCTGCCCATTCCATCCTGCCAAATGCCCGTATTTTGTGTTCCTTCAAAATGCCCGTGTTTTGTTTTGATTTTGGCTCTCCCCGCCAACTCAAATCATAAATTATTTAATGGGCCCTGCGATTCAGATTTTTTTCTTTACTGATTTAATAAAAAGCAAAGAAACGTAAATCTGTTTTAGAGGGAGGTCTGCCCCCTCCCCATTTAATGGAAATTCACAGCAGCTAAAACA
>NW_015391436.1:8875-11421 GCF_001527695.2 Protobothrops mucrosquamatus
TTTTGGCTGCTGTCACACACTGTTGGCTCATATTTAATTGATTGAATTAGACACACCCAGTGGCCACCTCATTCTTAAAGAACTGGAAGGACATGAGCTCTGGGGGATTTATCCAAAGTCCTCTTTTACTCTGAAAACTATTTTGAAAGCAAAACATTTTTCATCGCATTGAATGAAGATGGCTGGGTAAAAAAAAAAAAGGTAGACTTTGTCTTCAGCAACTTATAAATGATATTTCAAGTATACCTCGCAGTTTGCAGAAAATATCTTCGGAATTCTTACTATAGTCTTGCAAGCTAAAGTAAACCAGTATGTTCATTGGCACCATGCTGGACTCACAATAGCGATGGGATGAAAATAAGTTTTCACTGGTAACCTACTACGGTATATTCATGACCGATGTAATATATTTAATTAGGGACTTTCAGGAGTCCAGTTTATTCTTTCATGCAATTTGGTATCGTGAATTGTAAATAGGGTGGAGATCTGTAAGCTTTATCAGTAGACCAGACGGGGAACACAACCAGGTAAACTAATTCTAGTTTATTGTAAGGCTGCATTAACAGAAACTTGCAAGACATAAAAAGACATCTCTTCCCACTCACCTTTACAGTCTGAGACTTGAGGGAGGTTCCTGGTGACGCAGTGGTTAGAATGCAGTACTGCAGGCAAATCTGTTGACTGCCAGCTGCCAGCAGTTTGGCAGTTCGAGTTTCACCGGCTCAAGGTTGACTCAGCCTTCCATCCTTCTGAGGTCGGTAAAATGAGGACCCAGATTGTTGGGGGCAACAGGCTGACTCTATGAACCTCTTAGAGAGAGCTGTAAAGCACTGTGAAGCGGTATATAAGTCTAAGGGTTATCTCCCTGTGAAGCGGTATATAAGTCTAAGGGTTATCTGCCTTCCTTCCTTCCTTCCTTCCTTCCTTCCTTCCTTCCTTCCTTCCTTCTTTCTTTCTTTCTTTCTTTCTTTCTTTCCTTCCTTCACTCTGCCCACTGCCAGTGGTTTGATTCTCACTGGCTCAAGGTTGACTCGGCCTTCCATCCTTCGAGGTCGCTAAAATGAGGACCCAGATTGTTGGGGGCAACCATCTGACTCTGTAAACTGCTTAGAGAGGACTGTAAAGCACTGTGAAGTGGTATATAAGTCTACTGATACTGCTCTTCCCTTCCCTTCCCTTCCCTTCCCCTTCCTTCCTTCCTTCCTTCCTTCCTTCCTTCCTTCCTTCCTGCCTTCCTGCCTTCCTGCCTTCCTTCCTTGCAATTCTGTATTGCAGGCTAACTCTGCCCAATGCCAGGAGTTCGATCCTGACCGGCTCAAGGTTGACTCAGCCTTCCATCCTTCCGAGGTCGGTAAAATGAGGGCCCAGATTGTTGGAATCAATATGCTGACTCTGTAAAATCGCTTAGAGAGGGCTGTGAAGCGGCATATAAGTCGAAGTGCTATTGCTGTTCCTTTCTGAGTTTCTCTGTCTGTTTTGCAGCTGTGGGCTATGCCGACTTTTATCTGATGAGTCCCTGGGCAGCATCTTCACCCACCCCCACCGCCCTCATCTCCCAAGATCATACTATTACAAGCCCCCCCCCAAACTCCTAAAATAGTTTGATTAAGTCAAATTTCTTTGCAGAAGGTTTTCATGAATCACTAGTCAGGAAAAAAAATCATATTTTGTCATAAAGACCACAATAGGTCACGACTCGGCGGAAGATCAGGCTGCGGCCTGGGATGTGGCCGCAGCCGCAGCACTGGACCGAGTCGTGCCGCTGCGGCCTCTGACCCGACGTAGATCTCAACTAGCCCCTTGGTTCACCGAGGAGCTGAGAGAGATGAAACGCCGGAAAAGATGCCTAGAGAGCAGTTGGAGGGCTACCCGAACCGAATCCGACTGAACACAGGTAAGGATACATGTTAGATCCTACCTTGTGGCAATGAGAGTGGCGAGATCTATTTACTACTCCACCCTCATTGCATCATCAGATAACCGCCCAGCCTCCCTCTTCAGGGTGACCCGCTCCCTCCTTCAATTGAGGGGGGGGGACCCCCTGGCGGGGAAGGCTGAGGAGTTTGCACAATATCTGCATGACAAAGTCGCGCGGATCCGAGAGGGTTTGGACTCCGACTGGGTGGCCCCGGGGGAGGTGGCGGGAGCAGGTCTTGAGACTATTATATGGGAGGAGTTTGACTCTGTGGCTCCTGAGGACGTGGACAGGATCCTGGGGAGGCTGAATGCAACCACATGTTTATTGGATCCGTGTCCCTCCTGGCTGGTACTGGCGGCTCGGGAGGGTACACGAGCCTGGCTCCAGGGAATTACAAATGCTTCCCTACGGGAGGGTGCCTTCCCTGCAGTCCTAAAGGAGGCGGTGGTGAGGCCCCTCCTTAAGAAGCCTTCCCTGGATCCAGATGTATTGGCTAACTATCGCCCAGTCTCCAACCTGCGCTTTGTGGCGAAGGTTGTTGAGAGTGTGGTTGCACAGCAATTTCCTCAGCACCTGGAGGAAACAGTCTATCTAGACCCTCTCCAGTCGGGCTTCAGGCCGGGATACA
>NW_015391436.1:12640-15971 GCF_001527695.2 Protobothrops mucrosquamatus
TTCCAGCTTGCGGGACTGGCCTAGGGGAAACTTTTAGAGGGGGTTTTAATTATAATTTTAATTAGACCAATTACTAATATTTCCCTTTTAATTAACTTTTTAAATTTGTAGTGTGATATTTTTGTATTTTTATCCGGTTGTTAGCCGCCCTGAGTCCGCAAGGAGAAGGGCGGGATATAAATCTAAAAAATAAAATAAATAAATAAAATAAATACTCCCGAGGAGCTACTTTTAAGGCCATCGGGGACAAGAAAGGAATCTGTAAACAGCTCCTTTGGAGAGTCTCAACTTCACAATATGAGCAGCAAGCATGAATCTGTGGTTTAATTATTTCTAGCCTAACAAGCCATCATATAAAAGACTGTCTGTAGGTAATAGAGATGCAAGCAGAATCCAGCAAAAAATATCTCCAGGGAGCTTTATTAATCAAGGGTCCCGTGTCTCTGCTGACAATCCAAGGACTGCACAACCCACAGAAAAATCAATGGGAAACCTACTGCTACTTTTACATTGCATTCCTGTCCTGCCAGGCAGATCAATGAAGGCTATCAAAAGGCAGGTTATTTACTCCTGCCAACCGCAGGCAAACTTACCAAAGCAGAAAGTGTAGCAAAGAGGCAAAGCTGGAGTTAAAAAATAGCCAGCCGTGCCATGAGGATGGCAGTAACCAAAGATGTGGAGCAATCCCTTTCTACTTCATTATGTTTTTCTTTTTTTCCCTTTTTTTTCCCTTTTTACTGCCTACCTCCTTATGTGGTTATGTAGTGGTTTTTGCATGGAGTCAGGTTCTAAAGGTCTTGAAGATTGCCCCCACCCCTCATTTTTTAGCTTAAGGCCCTTCTGATAAAACGAGCCAGTCGTTTTCTGAATATATTCTTTCTAGTTCTTGTGAGATTTACTCCATCCCTTGCCAGAAGCCCTTCACATAGGTAATGCAGACCAAATTCTGTTGACGACACCAGTTTTTAAGCCAGTGGCTCCCTCATTGGATGTTGGCCTTTTGGTGGAAGTATGGATGAAAACACCGCTTGTCTTCCTAATTCTTTAACTTTCTTCCCTGCCTATTCGTAATCTCGTTATTGTTTTCAGATTCATTGTTGTGTCATGGGTAGGAGAAAAAAGGGGTTATAATCTGTGGGGTTGGTTATTTTAGTAAGGTACTCCGTTACATCTTTTATTTTTGCTCCAGGGAGACTATATATATACCTCCCTAGATTGCCTGCCTGGTCTGCAGACTATAGTTTCTATTCCCCTAAGAACTGAATCTCCTACTACTGATATTTGCCTTTTTTATCCTAGGCCAGACATGTCAAACACAAGACGCGGGGGCCGGATGCGGCCCGCAAAGTGGTTTCATGTGGCCCGCGAAGCCATCCTGGAAACAGTGAGGGAACGGCCCCCGCTGCCTTGGCCCTGGCCCAGGCCGGCCGGGAGCCAATGTACAATTTTGTGGTGGCTATCTATGCTGAAACGCATTCAGCCTTAGCTCCACAAGGCTATCTGGAAACAGCGAGGAACCATCCCCTGCCGCGTCGGCCCCGCCCCTGGGTGCATGCTGGGGAGGTGTCACCCTTTGTGAGGAATGAAGAAATGCACCATCGCCTGGAAGTGGCCAGCAAATGGCCCTCGCCTACTTCACATATCCGGCTTGATGGGCTCCGGTGGAGGGGTTTCACAGGCAGTGAGGCTCCTCCAGTGGACCATGCCTTGGCGCTTGCCCCGGTCCCACCCCCTTCTGCCAGAGACCCTCAGATCTGTCCCACTCCTGCCCAGGCCCCCACAGGCACCCTTGACGTGTAGAGCTGGCCATGCCCTCCCAGTAGGCCACACCCACTCCATCCCCACCCACCCAGTAGGCCGCACCCACCCTGGCCACACCCATCCAGCCCCCCAAGGGCAACCACAATGCTGATGCGGCCCTCAATGAAATTGAGTTTGACACCCCTGTCCTAGGCAATTTTGTTCGCCGCCCACCGGCAGGCCCGGCAGGATCAGGAAGGCTCCAAAAGAGGTAGCTGGGGATGGGGCAAGCAGGAGGTTTTTCAGCAGGTGCTGCCATGCCTGCAAACGCAGCGCTGCCCATCCACTTGCCAACCCTGAAATTCCAGAGTAAAGTTGGGCAGCCTTTGCGTGCCCCTGACAAGCAGCAAATCAGATGTGGCCTCAGCTGCTGCTGCTCCGTTCCTTGGCAGGGCGAGGCTGGAGCGTGCGCCCTTTAGTCAGTGGGAACACCATGTGAGTGCCGCTTTGCAGGACGAGGCAGGCAGACATACTTGCAAGTCCAGCCCCAACTATGGCGAGAAGCAGCGACTGTGTCTAGGTCCTGGGGTTGAGAAGAAGGAACCGGAGGGCACGGCGGCTGGGCTGCCGGATTTGAGTTTTTCCTTTGATTGGGGGCTGGGGTGGGCTGGCCCCTCGCTGTCTCCAGGGTGCCCCCAGGCCAAATGTACACACCCCACGGGCATGTCTATTTCATATCATCTCCTCTCTCCCCCTCCTCCTTTTGTCTTTGGTGTCATGTGTCTGATTAACGAAACACTTAGGCTGCAACTGACTCCTGAGAGAGGCATAAGCTCTCTCGCTATAAGAAGCCTCCCCCACACGAACCCGAGCAGCAACCAGAGCTACCCGGACAGCAATCACCCACACGAAAGCCCTCGACTACGACAATGGCTGAAAGACCCAGGCCACCAACATGCCCTTCCTTTAAGTGTTTCCAGTGTGGACAAGAAGGACATCGAGCGGCCACCTGTCCAATCCCCTACCCCCGACGGCAGAGCAGACCAGAACCAGCAATGCGAAAGAAACCTGCTCAGTGGCTAACGAGAGGAAAAATCCAACCGGCTCACGCAGGAACCTGTTGCCCAGATTACACCCCCCACACAGGAGGATGCTGGGACTCCGGTTGGACCCGCCCCTGCTCTACCCTCCTTTGACAGCGACGATGAAGGAAAGAACGACTCGATGGTGAGTCAACAAATCCCGCCTTTAACACTTCTCTCACCAGCTTTATGTGATCAGACATATTCGTGCTGTATATCAGGATATCCAAAACGCATGTTGAAGCACAAGGAAAAAAGGAAGAAGTGGCACTGGCAGCTTTGTCAGGTTGTCCCAGTGGACAGGTGGAACATTTATTTATTTATTTATTTATTTATTTATTTATTTATTTATTTCAATTTGTATCCCGCCCTTCTCCCGAAGGACTCAGGGCGGCTCACAACATTTTATAAAACAAAAACAAACCCACAAACCCCACCGAATAAAACCAAATTAAAACCAATATTTTAGTGTTGTGGTATTAAAATTTCTAAGAAACCCAATTTAAAAT
>NW_015391436.1:17363-21060 GCF_001527695.2 Protobothrops mucrosquamatus
AAAAGCCGCTGAGAGGTCCAAAAGAACAAGGACAGAGGAATATCCCCTGTCCCGGGCCCTCCAGAGATCATTAACCAACGCGACCAATGCCGTTTCCGTGCTGTGTCCCGGCCTGAAGCCCGACTGGTATGGGTCTAGATAGACTGTTTCATCCAGGTGTCCGGGGAATTGCTGCGCAACCACACTCTCAACAACCTTCGCCGCAATTTCATTTGAATTTGAATTTCATACCCTGATTTCATAAGTTTCCCACAATTCCATGTGCAAGTCCCTCAGGAGAGGGTGGGAAGGATTGTCATGTCGGCAAACTGACTCCTTTTCCCAGGCTGCACGCAGCTTCCAGAAGCCACAGTCAGCTGGAACCCAGCGCGGATTCTGGGTGCTCAGCAGAGACCCAGCAACACCGCGGCTCCAACTGGCTCTCCCACAGGCCTTGGCCGCTGCTTCAGTTCATCCCCACGCTACACTTTTATACTTTTTCTTACACATTTTTTTACAGTGCTTTTCAACCCATTGTAAGTGTACCCCCTGCCAGGTGCCAACGTACCACCAGTTTTGAAAAGCTCTGCAATAGACTGATTCTGTAAACTGCTTAGAGAGGGCTTGTAAAGCACTGTGAAGCGGTATATAAGTCTAAGTCCTATTGTTATTGCTATTGCTCTCCTCTGCTATAAGGCCAGCTTGTAACTAACTTCCAGATAAACTGTTCCCAAACAGCTTTAATTTATTCTACAGTCCAACAGTATTGCTCCATTTTATTGATGAGTCGGTTCGCCTTTAAGAGTAATCCTTTGTTCCTTCTAGCTCCTTGCAGCCAGCCTTCAAGTCCCCTCTTATTTATTTTCCAGTCAGCAAAACTTATCCATGAGAGAGTTTCTTACCCTTAATTTCAAAAACTCCATATACTGTTTTATAAATTTTTAAACACCTACCAGAAAGATTGTTTCAAGTCCATCTAGCCCAGTGGTGGGATTCAAAATGGTGAAAAAAGTAAGGTTCTACATTTAGGCAAGAAAAACCAAATGTATAGGTATAGTATAGGGGGTACCTTGCTCAATAGTAGTAACTGTGAGAGGGATCTTGGAGTCCTAGTGGACAATCCCTTAAATAGGAGCCAGCAGTGCAGCTGCCAAAAAGGCCAACACAATGCTGGGCTGCATTAACAGAGGGACAGAATCAAGATCACGTGAAGTGTTAATACCACTTTACAATACCTTGGTAAGGCCACACTTGGAATACTGCATCCAGTTTTGGTCACCGTGCTGTAAAAAAAATGCTGAGACTCTAGAAAGAGTACAGAGAAGAGCAACAAAGAGGATCAGGGACTGGAGGTTAAAACATATAAGGCAAGGTTGATGGAATTGGGTATGTCTAGTTTAATGAAGAGAAGGACGAGGGGGGACATGATAGCAGTGTCCCAATATCTCAGGGGCTGCCCCAAAGAAGAGGGAGTCAAGCTATTCTCCAAGGCGCCTGAAGGCAGGACAAGAAGCAACGGATGGAAACTGATCGAGAGAAGCAACTTAGAACTAACAAGAAACTTCCTGACAGTGAGAACAATTAACCAGTGGAACAACCTGCCTCCAGAAGCGGTGAATGCTCCAACACTGGAAGTTTTTAAGAAGAGACTGGACAGCCATTTGTCCGAAATGGTGTAGGGTTTCCTGCCTGAGCAGGGGGTTGGACTCGATGACCTCCAAGGTCCCTTCCAACTTTTTTTTTTATTATTATTATTATTATTATTATTATTATTATTATTATTATTATTATTATTATTATTATTATTATTATTATTATTATTATTATTGTTGTTGTTGTTGTTGTTGTTGTTGTTGTTATTATTATTATTATTATTATTATTATTATTATTATTATTATTATTATTGTTGTTGTTGTTGTTGTTGTTGTTGTTGTTGTTGTTGTTGTTGTTGTTGTTATTATTATTATTATTATTATTATTATTATTATTATTATTATTATTATTATTATTATTATTATTATTATTATGTATGGATGCCACTTCTGGAAGTCTGTTCTGGGCCTGGGCAACAAAAAATTAGCTACTGGCTGAATCCCACCACTGATCTAGCCCCTTAACATTCCAAAAACAACATTCTAATCCCACTTTAGCTGTTTTTCTAAAATTAACCCTTCTCTTATTAATCCTTAAACATACTCAAAGTTTCTTCCATGCATAATAGAAGGAAAAAAAACAACCTCCTGGCATCTTGTTTTTCAGAATGTTCTTAACTCCAAAAAAATTAGTAATAAGGACCTTCCTAAAGCGATTAAGAGAGGACACAGGCAAACACAGTGTCTCTAAAAGGCACTGAGCAGGATTTAAGCAAGATAAGACTTTGGATTGGCTCCTAGATGTCTCAAAATGCTGTTTTGCAATCACTTCACAGGGAGAATCTATATGGACACAAACATGGGTGATCCTTGTCCTCTTCTTAGTCTGGAGAAGAGGTCTGGCAAAGGTTTCTGGGCAAAAAGCTCAGAGGTTAAGTATGTTTTCCCCCCCATTTTATGACTTTTCTTGCTACCGTTGTTAAGTGAATTGCCATACGTGTGAAGTTAGTAAGGCTGAGTCATGGTGGCGTAGTGGTTAGAATGGAGTACTGCAGGCTACTTCTGCTGACTGCCAACTGCCTGCAGTTTGGCAGTTCGGTTTTCACCAGCTCAAGGTTGACTCAGCCATCCATCCTTCTGAGGTTAGTAAAATGAGGACCCAGATTGTTGGGGGGGGGGGCAAATAGGCTGTCCTGTAAACCACTTAGAGAAGGCTGTAAAGCACCATGGAGCGGTATATAAGTCTAACTGCTATTGCTCTGCCTTTTCTCCTTACTCTGCCCACTGCCTGCAGTTCGATTCTCACTGGCTCAAGGTTGACTCAGTCTTCCATCCTTCTGAGGTCGGTAAAATGAGGACCCAGGTTGTTGGGTACAAATATGCTGACTCTGTAAACTGCTTAGAAAGGGCTGTAAAGCACTGTGAAGCAGTATATAAGTCTAAGGGCTATCTTCCTTCCTTCCTTCCTTCCTTCCTTCCTTCCTTCCTTCCTTCCTTCCTTCCTTCCTTCCTTCCTTCCTTCCTTCCTTCTGCGCACTGCCAGCAGTTTGATTCTCACCAGCTCAATTTCAACTTCTGGGAGTTGAAGTCCATGAGTCATAAAAGAGCCAAGGTTGCCTACCCCTGCTCTAGAACAACCACGTTAAAGATTCTTGCTTGGAGACAAGCCCAGAAGGGTGCCCTATTTTTGGTTGACATCTGTCAAAAGGTTTCAAAGTTGCCCGTTCTTCAGAAGTGCAAAAGGATTTCTGGAGTCTACGACTGCGGCTAATTTTTAGATCACGGATACACACGTGAGGATCCCAGCAAAGACGAAAAGCAGGAGCTAAGGGGTTGGTTGATGCCATATCTGCTACCACCCAGGTTGGCATGCAAACGTGTGCGCGCGCACACACGCACACACACAGGGCTGCTTCGAGGGCTATCTCTGCTTTTGCTTTCTTCCTAAGCTCCATTTTAGCTTGCTGCATGTTGCTACTCTCCTTTAATGGAACATGTGCTAGATAAACGCCATGAGAAATTATACAGGAACATTTCTTTAACCAATATTCACTCACATCGCCTTGAGTCTCCGTCCCTCATTGTAAAGCACCTAGCCACGCAGATATAAAATCAATACCATTTA
>NW_015391436.1:24454-27072 GCF_001527695.2 Protobothrops mucrosquamatus
CCCTCCCTCCCTCTCCTTCCTTCCTTCCTTCCTTCCTTCCTCCCTCCCTCCCTCTCCTTCCTTCCTTCCCTCCCTCCCTCCCTCCCTCCCTCTCATTCATTCATTCATTCATTCATTCATTCATTCATTCATTCCTTACATAGAGGAGGGGATCAGCCTGTTTTCCTGAAGGCCAGACAAGAAATAACGGATGGAAGCTGATCAAGGAGAGATTCAACCTAGAAATAAGGAGAAATTTCCAGACAGTGAGAACGATCAACCAATGGAACAGAAGCTGCCTTCAGAAGTTGTTGGTACTTCATCACTGGAGGCTTTCAAGAAGAGACTGGATGGACATCTGTCAGAAATGGTGTAGGGTCTCCTGCTTGGGCGGGGGGTTGGACTATTCTATTCTATTCTATTCTATTCTATTCTATTCTATTCTATTCTATTCTATTCTATTCTATTCTATTCCATTCCACTCCACTCCACTCCACTCCACTCCACTCCACTCCACTCCACTCCACTCCACTCTACCATGGTGAGTTGTCCAAGACCCTCTTAAATGGGATATGAAGTTCATGGACCAAAGAGAATTTCTCTGCTGCATTTATGATTTCTTCTATCTCAAATGCTTCTGAAACTCACCAAGATAATGTATATTATTCCATTCCTAAACTGCCATGCAACTGGGCCTGGCTGCCATTTTCCATTCATGCCTAGTTAATTCATTCCCTAAATCCTGTAGTGCATACTTTGAGGCTCCAGATTGCCTTGAATCTCTGGACGTCTTGTATACAGCCCCCTGAGAATCTCCAAACTTAAGAATTGCTAATGTAACAGAAGGATACCAAAATAACTCTACAGGAGGAGCTAATTAATGCTAATTTATTAACAGCTAATAGCATGCATTTTATAATTAACTACCTACCTTTCCTGACATGCATCTTCAAAATGTCTTTTTTAACCCAGAGAGCCAAAAACTGGTTTTTCTCAGGAGGCAAATGTATACTTAAAAGTCCCTCTCCAAGAAACAATGGTTGGAAACTAATCAAGGAGAAAAGCAACCTGGAATTAAGGAGAAACTTCCTGACGGTGAGGACAATCAACCAGTGGGACAGCTTGCCTCCAGAAATTGTGGGTGCTCCATCGCTGGAGGTTTTTAAGAAGAGACTGGACAGTCACTTGTCTGAGATGGTATAAGATCTCCTCCTTGAGCAGAGGGCTGGACTAGAAGACCTCCAAGGTCCCTTCCAGCTCTATCCTATCCTATCCTATCCTATCCTGTCCTGTCCTGTCCTGTCCTATCCTATCCTATCCTATCCTATCCTGTCCTGTCCTGTCCTGTCCTGTCCAGTCCTGTCCTGTCCTGTCCTGTCCTATCCTATCCTATCCTATCCTATCCTATCCTATCCTATCCTATCCTATCCTTTCATTTCTATTTCTATTTCTATTTCTATTTCTATTCTTATTCTATTCCTCATATCAGCCCCATCTCTTCCTTCATCCCTGTGAAGAAAAGTGTGAAAAACTAATTCTGCAAAAGCAAGGGGGAAAAATGTATTGTTTTATGGTCATTTCCCATGCAAAACATGTTTGTCTATGTGCACAAGTGGATTTTTACCAAGCCCAACTACTTGCATAGTTAGTATACAAATCTTCTGGGATGTTGAATTCCGCCCCCTCATTGTTTAGGTAGGAGAAGGATGTGTAAATAATATTTGATCACTCAGGAAAACCTGTTCCATTTCATGAAAGGAGCAACTGGCATAAAGGACCATTATTTAAGAAACCTCCGGGCTCTTGGAACCCAGAAGTGAGGATAAGCTACAAATCTTTGTAGTGTATTTACCATGTCTTCCTAAAGTGGTTTCTTCCTAATAGGAAACAGCCCCCACTTCTGCAGCTGAAGTCCTGGACAATTCAATTCCCAATGTAGCCGTTTCTGGGCAACGGGAATGAAAAAAATGCAGCCAGTTACTGCAATTCTTCCTTACAATTCAAGAACAAGATTTTTGTTTGTTTGTTTCGGGGCAAGATAGGTGAATAATTGTTATCAGGGACTAGAACCAGGGGTAGGCAACCTTGGCTCTTTTATGACTCGTGGACTTCAACTCCCAGAATGCCTGAGCCAGCCTGGCTCAGGAATGTATTGTTTTATGGTCATTTTCCATGCACAGGGATGAAACTGTTGGATTAAAAAGGCCAGGTGAAAACAATCTGCATTTTCAATTAATTCTGGATGGGAACTGGACCGCCGGAGTAGCACCGCGCCCACCCCATTGCTGGCGATGGAAAAAAAGTCGCGATACGTCGCAACACGTCACGTGACGTTGCGAGTTTGACACCCCTGCTTTAGGATTTGAGGGCTGTCCCTATACATTTGCAGAACATCAGAAACGACACATCGCATCTCGTATTCATCAGTGAATATATTGGCGGACAGCATATCTCAGGGGCTGCCCCAAAGAAGAGGGAGTCAAGCTATTCCCCAAAGCGCCTGAAGGCAGGACAAGAAGCAACGGATGGAAACTAACCAAGGAGAGAAGCAACCTAGAACTAAGGAGAAACTTCCTGACAGTGAGAACAATTAACCAGTGGAACAACCTGCCTCCAGAAGCGGTGAATGCTCCAACACT
>NW_015391436.1:28484-34255 GCF_001527695.2 Protobothrops mucrosquamatus
TATCTATCTATCTATCTATCTATCTATCTATCTATCTATCTATCTATCATCTGTCTCTCTCTCTCTCTCTCTCTCTCATCCATCTCTCTCTGTCTCAGTCTCTGTCTCTCTCTCTGTCTCTCTCTCTCTCTCTTTCTCTCTATCATCTGTCTATCTATCTATCTATCTATCTATCTATCTATCTATCTATCTATCTATCTATCTATCTATCTATCTATCTATCTATCTATCTATCTATCTATCTATCTATCTATCTATCTATCTACCATCCCTGTATCATCTCTCTCTCATCTATCTATCTATCTATCTATCTATCTATCTATCTATCTATCTATCTATCTATCTATCTATCTATCTATCTATCTATCTATCTATCTATCTATCTATCTATCTATCTATCTATGAGTTGTGGTGGCATAGTGGTTAGAATGCAGTATTGCAGGTTAATTCTGCCAACTGGCTCGTGGCTCGGCTAGTGCCGCGCAAGGAAGGGTGAGCACGCATGCGCACTGGCCAGCCACTCATGCAACCTGGCCTGGCACTGGGCCACGACCTATAGGTTGGGGACCTCTGAAATAGGGGATCTAATTCCAGGGTAAAATAGATAAAAGAAAACATAATACATCTATAGTAAATGCAAAGAAGCAGCATTCAGATAGATACATCAATATAACTCATTCTTAGTTCAACTGCCTTAACTGTAAACTTAGCACTTCTACACACAATGTATAGATTAGACAACCTGCGATTCAGATATCAGTGGCTGTTCTTTTTCAAGCAGGGATGTTAAATATATATTTTTGCCTAAAAGAGGGCATCAAGTTGACAGCCGAAGAAAATATGAGCAATTTCTTCCAAGGCTGGGGTACCGCACGTACATATCCTCTCATGATGTGGCAGGTGGTTGAAACACCCATGTTTGACCATGAAATCCACAGCTCATATCTTATACTAGAGTAGGCCTTTCTTAAGCATTGCATCAAATTCATTGACAGGTATTTTTCAAATGGGACAATCGTTTTATTCTTAGCCAGCCAACTTAAATATCTATTATTATTTTTTTGCCAACAACTCCATGTCAGTTTGGACACTGATATCGCTCTTTTAAAAAAAATCCCTTGCCTGGGAGGCAGTGGAGAGTAAATGCTCAATGGAAAAGCCATGCTTTGAAATAACTTTGGTAAGTCAGCTTAACCAGGAATTTGGCAGAGCCATCCTTACCTGTTCTACTAAACGTATTTTGGACAGCCTCTTTGACATCTTCATAGGTGTTTTAGATGAAGGGGTAGAAGGGGAATCCATCAAATTTGCAGAGGACACCAAGCTGAAGTCAATACTTCGGAAGAAAGGCTGAAGATCCAGGATACTCGCCAAGCTGCTTCCCTTATGGTTGATACTTATTCACAGCTTACATCTCCTTCTTCCATACCTATCCCCTACTCAGATGATGCTTTTACCTTTTGCCACCCCAATCTATAATAATAATAATAATAACAATAACAATAACAACAACAACAACAACAATAACAATAACAACAACAACAACAACAACAACAACAACAATAATAATAATAATAATAATAATAATAATAATAATAATAATAATAGTTGGAAGGGACCTTGGAGGTCATCTAGTCCAACCCCTGCTCAGGCAGGAAACCCTATACCATTTCAGACAAATGGCTGTCCAGTCTCTTCTTAAAAACGTCCAGTGTTGGAGCATTCACCGCTTCTTCAGGCAGGTTGTTCCACTGGTTCATTGTTCTAACTGTCAGGAAGTTTCTCCTTAGTTCTAAGTTGCTTCTCTCTTTGATCAGTTTCCATCTGTTGCTTCTTGTCCTGCCTTCAGGGGCTTTGGAGAATAGCTTGACTCCCTCTTCTTTGTGGCAGCCCCTGAGATATTGGAAGACTGCTCTCATGTCCCCCCTCGTCCTTCTCTTCATGAAACTAGACATACCCAATTCCAGCAGCCGTTTCTTATATGTTTAAGCCTCCAGTCCTCTAATCATCTTTGTTGCTCTTCTCTGTACTCTTTCTAGAGTCTCAACATCTTTTTACATTGTGGTGACCAAAACTGGATGCAGTATTCCACGTGTGGCCTTATCAAGGCATTGAAAAGTGGTATTAATACTTCATGTGATCTCGATTCTGTCCCTCTGTTAATGCAGCCCAGCACTGTGTTGGCTTTTTTGGCAGATGCAGCACATGGCAGGCTCATATTTAAGTGATTGTCCACTAGGACTCCAAGATCCCTCTCACAGTTACTAGTATTGAGCAAGGTACCTGTACATTTGGTTTTTCTCTCTCTCCTCTATCATTAGTTCAGGATCAAGAGACCTCACACCGTAGTTCTTAATTCTGCTATAAACTTACATTTCTTCAATAAAAGAATGTGAATATCCATCTTTTCCATAGCCATATACAGTAGGGCCATCCTTGACATGGGTTAAGTTGTTATCTGATTTCAGTTGAAAGATTGGCACACATCATGCCGCTTCCTTGATCAAGCTTGTGTCAATTTAAACTAGGTTATTTCATTTAATCTGGGAACATTCTCCTGTCATATGCAACATGCTATTCTGTCATTGCTAGCATCTTAACTGAGTAAAAAAAAAAAAGGGGGGGGAATGCTTTCAACTGGTAATGATATATAGCCAAACAATTAACCTCCCGTCTTTCTTCCCCCAAATTAGCTCCTGCCCTCTGCTTGTTCCCATCAAGTGGTTTAACAACTTCATTTCAAATAAATCACGTCTATAAGAAGCTTACAGGAAGTTTTGTGGTTAGGAAACCGCAAGAGCGCCTTAAAACTGGAAAGCAGATGTAATTTGTAAAAGGTAACTCCTTTGTTTTACAAAACAGTCTGAATATAAGCAGGAATCTGTCTGTCTGTCTCCAATGAGCAGAATTCACTTGGACAGATACAAGCGAGCACAAGGTAAATTTGCTTTCAAAATGTATTTCAGAGAGGAAGAGAATGTTGATAAACATTACCTGGATTCCTGAGGTTATACAGAATAGAATAGAATAGAATAGAATAGAATAGAATAGAATAGAATAGAATAGAATAGAATAGAATAGAAAGATTGTAGAATAGAATAGAATAGAATAGAATAGAATAGAATAGAAAGATTGTAGAATAGAATAGAATAGAAAGATTGTAGAACAGAACAGAACAGAACAGAATAGAATAGAATGATTGTAGAATAGAATAGAATAGAATAGAATAGAAAGATTGTAGAATAGAATAGAATAGAATAGAAAGATTGTAGAATAGAATAGAATAGAATAGAATAGAATAGAATAGAATAGAATAGAAAGATTGTAGAACAGAACAGAACAGAATAGAATAGAATGATTGTAGAATAAAATAGAATAGAATAGAATAGAATAGAATAGCTGGAAGGGACCTTGGAGGTCTTCTAGTCCAGCCCCCTGCTCAAGCAGGAGAACCTATACCATCTCAGACAAATGAATGTCCAGTCTCTTCTTAAAAACCTCCAGTGATGGGGCGCCCACGATTTCTGAAGGCAAAGCTGTTCCACTGGTTGATTGTCCTCACTGTCAGGAAGTTTCTCCTTAATTCCAGGTTGCTTCTCTCTTTGGTCAGTTTCCAACTATTGTTTCTTGTCTTGCCCTGTGGTATTTTGGAGAATAGTTTGACCCCCCTCTTCTTTGTGGCAGCCCCTCAAATACAGGAACACTGCTATCTCGTCTCCCCTGTTTCTTCTTTTCTTTAGACTAGCCAAACCCAAGTCCTGCAGCCGTTCTTCGTATGTTTTAGTCTCCAGGCTTTTAATCATCTTAGTTGCTCTTCTCTGAATTTTTTCCAAACTCTCAACATCTTTTTACGAATGAAGGCAAATAGTAGTAGTAGTAGTAGTAATAGTAGTAATTGCTATGATGATGATGATGATGATGATGATGATGATGATGATGATGATGATGATGATGATGATGATGATTCATCTGAGCATTCAAAGAACAAGTGACAGAAGCTTGGGAAAAACCATGAATATCTGATGATATCTCAGATCCGGCGAGGCCAGAGAAAATATGCAATTTTCTTTTCACAGGGCAGTTTGACATGCACAGTCTTTTCTAATAGAAGTTTTGTTCTGCCCATTTAGCTCCTTTCAACAGTCATTTGTTAGCCAAACTTCCATCTTTGCTCCAATACCCGTTTTGATGTTTGTTTTAGTCCAAATAGCCCAGAACAGACACAAGGCCATTCATCAATGTGCTTTGGTTCTCTAAACATTTTTAATTCGTTTCACGAGGTCTGGGATTAGTTTGGCTCCATTGTTTGACCTGAGGGGACCTGGATGGGCTGGATGCAGGTGGCGGATATTAACATTCATGTCTATTTGATTGGAAAAAAGGAAAATAGACCAGCTGGGGAAGTGTAGGACCAGCGAGCATAACACACATTGGAAGTCTAAAATGTCTCCCTGACACACTTTGCGACGGCTTTGTCTCCAGAAATTGTGGGTGCTCAATCACTGGAAATTTTTAAGAAGAGACTGGACAGCCATTTGTCTGAGATGGTATAGGTTCTCCTGCTTGAGCAGGGGGCTGGACTAGAAGACCTCCAAGGTCCCTTCCAACTCTGTTATTCTATTCTATTCTATTCTATTCTATTCTATTCTATTCTATTCTATTCTATTCTATTCTATTCTATTCTATTCTATTCCATTCCATTCTGTTCCTTATTTCTATTCTATTCTATTCTATTCTATTCTATTCTATTCTATTCTATTCTATTCTGTTCTGTTCTGTTCTGTTCTGTTCTGTTCTGTTCCGTTCCATTCCATTCCCATGTCCCAATTTTCTCCACCTAAAACCTATTCAGGGTGTTAATTGTTTTATCCGTTCTTGATTGGAATGTAATCAACAATTGTAATCGCCTCTTAGGAAAACACACAGCCACAGACCAGATTCCCAGGTTCATCATGCTACTTTCAGAGCCAATTTGTACCTGCAACTTGACTAAAAAAACCCCACATTCCTGCCAATTCTTTTTTCTTCTAACAATATCGATGCAGAACGGATCTTGAAGCCCCTTGCCTTTTGTCTCTAAAGGCCTCTTCCCGGGCACAAAGGCTTCCACTAGCATCCCTTGGCAGGTCAAAACAAGCAAGACAGCATTTCAAACAGCACCACCCCAGTCTCGTCCCTCCTCCCTGCTAACACGTTTGGTATTTAGATTGATGGCTGGTAACCTTTTCCTTCAGATCATCCAACAGGGGAGCAAAACAGCATGCAGCTCCTCCACCAAGCTCTATGTTTTGACATAATGCAAGCGAAGGGGAAGATCCAAGAAAGGCCCCATCGAGTCTCAGTTTGAAGTCAGTTTTAAAGTGGGCTGAATTCCAGGATCGTTGGGCATCATTTTTCTGAGATACAGGAAACAGTAGTTTACTCAGAGGGCATTTTGGCAGCATGAAGCAGGAGCTCAAAGCTGAGAGATCCCCCAGGTTGCCTCCATAAACGCTAAGATTCATGTTCTGCCGATTGCCAGCTCTGCCATTGTCGGTTTGGTGCCCCTCTGCCATCCTGCCATCAACTGTCAGGGAGGAGAGGAAGGAGAGCAAAGGGGCAATAAACAATTAGTACGAATGGGGCTGAGATGGGAGAAAGGGATGGAGGATGACAGCTTGATCAGAGTGCAAGAAACCAGCCTATTTATTTATTTATTTATTATTTAGATTTATATCCCGCCCTTCTCCTCGTAGGACTCAGGGCGGCGGACAATCAATTAAAATACACAA
>NW_015391437.1:0-1782 GCF_001527695.2 Protobothrops mucrosquamatus
CGGCGAGGAAGAATATGAAAGTAAGATCCCTTTGACTGGGCTGCACGCCAGAGATGGGGGCTCAATTTTTTTCCCATTAAGGCTTTTCTGTTATGGCTGCTTTTTTTTTCTTTTTCCTGACATTGGATTCGTTCCGGTAAGTCAGTTTCGGTCAGCTGCAACGTTGTGTGGAATGTGAGGAAAATCAGGCAAAAAAAAAAGGTCCCTTTCTGAGCCCATCACAGAATTAATTCTCTTTTTTAAAATCAAATGTGGAGAAGCATTCTTAAAAGGTTGGCCAATCTCAACCCTTTCCAGTGAAGGGAAAAAGCGGACGTTATTTTATTATTTGCTAAGAAAATTTATATGGCCGCCCAGCTTGCTCAGGGTGACTCAGAAAGCTGACAGAAATAAAACCCAACTACACACCTCAACAAACTCCCCCATCGCCCTGGTGACAACACAGGCAGTCCTTGACTTGCAACCACCAATAATGATGATGATGATGATGATGATGATGGAAGGGACCTTGGAAGTCATCTAGTCCAACCCCCTGCTCAGGCAGGAAGCCCTATACCATTTCGGACAAAAGGCTGTCCAGTCTCTTCTTAAAAACCTCCAGTGTTGGAGCATTCACCGCTTCTGGAGGCGGGTTGTTCCACTGGTTAACTGAGGAAGTTATCCAGAAGGCTTGCCCCACTCTTCTTTTTTTTTTTTCTCCCTCTCCTTACTAAACGCCGCCTGGAAAAATCCCTTGGTAGAAATTCCTGGCACCGGTACCTGGGCATTTATAAATCTTTTGAAAAGTATTTACTTCTCCAAAGAACTCGGATCGATAGCCGAGCTTTTTAATAATTAAAAACGTGTATTTCTGTAATCGCCTATCGATTTCTCCACTTAGTCTGCGACGGCTTTGCAGAAGTCAGTAAATTTGGGACCTTTCAGTTGCAAGGGGCAGCAGGGGTTGGCTTTAGTTATGACTGGTCGCTTCGCCAGCCGGAACATTTTTTTCTAATTTATTTATGGGTGGGACGTTGTTGACAGGAGTGGCTTCAGAACAGGTCGTTCCGGGGCTTGAAATGAAGATAACCATTGGTGTGATTATCTGGCCCCTTTTGCTTGTGAGAAGGTCGCTAAAGGAGATCACATGATCCTAGGACATTGTAACTGTCATAAATATGAGGCAGTTGCCAAGTGTCCAAATTTTGATCGCATGATTGTAGGGGTGGTGCTGCGGTCATAAGTATGAAAAACAGTCATAGGTCAGGGCCTGTAAATTGAGGACTGTCTATATACAAACTTGCAGGCAGATAAATTGAACAAGCATTAGCTCAAAGGTATTCCACTTGTGCAAGGGTATTTTGAAAAGCCTTTTCCTTCCTTCCTTCCTTCCTTCCTTCCTTCCTTCCTTCCTTCCTTCCTTCCTTCCTTCCTTCCTTCCTTCCTTGAGTAAAAGAGTTGGAAGGGATCTTGGAGGTCTTCTAGCCCAACCCCTGCTCAAACAGGAGACTCTACCATTTCAGTCAAACGGCTGTCCTGTCTCTTCTTAAAAACTCCAGTGATGGAGCATCCACAACTTCTGGTGGCAGGCTGTTCCACTGGTCAATAATAATAATAATAATAATAATAATAATAATAATAATAATAATAATAATAATAATAATAATAATAATAATAATAATAATAAAGTTGGAAGGGACCTTGGAGGTCATCGAGTCCAACCCCCTGCCCAGGCAGGAACCCTACACCATTTCAGACAAACGACTGTCCAGTCTCTTCTTAAAAACTTCCAGTGTTGGAGCA
>NW_015391437.1:2032-9246 GCF_001527695.2 Protobothrops mucrosquamatus
AATAATAATAATAATAATAATAATAATAATAATAATAATAATAATAATAATAATAATAATAATAATAATAATAATAATAATAAAGTTGGAAGGGACCTTGGAGGTCATCGAGTCCAACCCCCTGCCCAGGCAGGAACCCTACACCATTTCAGACAAACGACTGTCCAGTCTCTTCTTAAAAACTTCCAGTGTTGGAGCATTCACCGCTTCTGGAGGCAGGTTGTTCCACTGGTTAATTGTTCTAACTGTCAGGAAGTTTCTCCTTAGTTCTAAGTTGCTTCTCTCCTTGATCAGTTTCCACCCATTGCTTCTTGTCCTGCCTTCAGGGGCTTTGGAGAATAGCTTGACTCCCTCTTCTTTGTGGCAGCCCCTGAGATATTGGAACACTGCTATCATGTCCCCCCTCATCCTTCTCCTTCCTTCCTTCCTTCCTTCCTTCCTTCCTTCCTTCCTTTCCTCCCTCCCTCTCTTTCTTTCATTCATTCATTCATTCATTCATTCATTCATTCATTCATCTCTATGTTATGTTAACTTTGGATGTCTTCCACTTCAATCTGCAGAATTGAATGAGAAATTTGTTTATTCTCTAAAACGTCTGCAAAGCTAAACACGTTACACCTCGCTTGCCTAGTCTCGTAATAGATAAGAAACCCCCCCCCTTTCCCATATATTTCCAATCCAGTGACATTTACAGCGATGAAAAAAATGGGTTTCGCTCTCAAACGACGTGTGAATTTAGTGTGTCGTAAACAGGGACTCACTCGGTTCTCGACATCCTTTCTCTCTCTCTCTCATCTCAATTCTGGCGATATTTGTCTCAATCTTGGATTTTCTCTTTGGTATTTTGGATTTAGGTGCGCGCACACACACACACACACACACACACCATGTGTAAATCTGAATGAAGAGAGGGGAAATGTTTGGGAGAAAGAGAGGAACTTCTAAACAAATCTAAAAGAGGGGTGTACTGAGATACAGGACTTTGTGCGTGAGATAGAAGCCCTAACGCTTCTGCGCTTTTTGATCGCCTTGCTCCACAGAGGCATATTTAGATTTTGGAATTTGCTGCGGCTCAGTTCTGTGTGTAGAGCTTGTCAGCAGCATTTGGACTGTGCCTGCCTAGGATTTTACTCAAAAGCAGTAGCAGCAGACATAAATCCACTTTTTGGGGCTAGCCTTGATAAGGAAGCTGAACACCAAGGCACCTGCCCGTTCTCTTCTCTACAATGTTGGGTTGATCGTCTCCTGTCTGATCCCCTCCCTTAGCTTCCCTCCCTTAGCATTCCTCAGTCAATCCTTGGATTCATGGTATCTGTGAATCGAAAGAGGCTTATGTGGGGCATTGGGTGGATTAATTGGGGATGTCTAGTCTAATGAAGAGAAGGACGAGGGGGGACAGGATAGCCGTGTTCCAGTATCTCAGGGGCTGCCCCAAAGAAGAGGGAGTCAAGCTGTTCTCCAAAGCGCCTGAAGGCAGGACAAGAAGCAACAGATGGAAACTCATCAAGGAGAGAAGCAACCTAGAACTAAGGAGAAACTTCCTGACAGTGAGGACAATTAACCAGTGGAACTGCTTGCCTCCAGAAGTTGTGGGTGCTCCAAAACTGGAAGTTTTTTTTAAAAAGAGATTGGACAACCATTTGTCTGAAATGGTATAGGGTTTCCTGACCGAGCAGGGGGTTGGACTAGAAGGCCTCCAAGGTCCCTTTCAAGTCTGTTTGTCAAACAGGACAGCCTGTTTGCTGTGTTGAGACAGGAATATTTGGGGATAGAGCAGGGGTAGGCAACCTTGGCTCTTTGATGACTGGTGGACTTCAACTCCCAGAATTCCTGAGCCAGCCATGCTGAGGGGAAAGGGAGAGGTTTCCAAGCTGAGCCATGCTGGCTCAGGAATTCTGGGAGTTGAAGTCCACGAGTCATAAAAGAGCCAAGGTTGCCTACCCCTGCCTTAGGGGGTGATGATGGCGATCAGATTGCAATGGTATCTGCTCAAACAAATCCAACCAATCTGGGAGAGGCAGCTCTTCAAATAACCCAGTCTCAAACCAGGAAGGGCTTTAAACCAAACCCCTTGAATTGAACTTAGAAGCACACAGGCAACCCATGCAGCTCACCCAGTAAAGACATAACACGCACCGAATAACAGGCACCATTGACTACCTGTGCTGCTGCCTTCTGCATCAATTGAAGCTTCCAAATGGTCTTCCAGGGCAGCCCCACGTCGAGAGCACTGCGGAGGTCCAGTGGTTTCCATAATCTTCTTAGTCACGTTTGGTTGGAAACGTCTCCAGGAGAGATGCAACCTAGAATTACGGACAGCAAGAACAATTAATCAGACGTTGTGGGTGCTCCATCACTGGAGATTTTTAAGAAGAGACCAGACAGCCACTTGTCTGAAATGGTAGAGGGTCTCCTGCTTGAGCAGGGGGTTGGACTAGAAGGCCTCCAAGGTCCCTTTCAAGTCTGTTATTCAGAAGGGAAGGGAAGGGAAGGGAAGGGAAGGGAAGGGAAGGGAAGGGAAGGAAGGAAGGAAGGAAGGAAGGAAGGAAGGAAGGAAGGAAGGAAGGAAGGAAGGGCAAAGGGGAGGGTGGGAATCACAGCCAAGGGTTAAGGTTAGGGTTGAAGGGAGCGGAATCCCATCTTCAGAAGGCAGCACCAGCTTGATTTCCCTTCATCCAAATTTCTAGTCCTTAAGATTTTCTAATTGAGAAATAGAAATGTTGGATCCTGAACAAGTAGGTTACAGAAAGAGAGAGAGGAGAGAGAGAGAGAAAGGGAGGGAGGGAGGAAGGAAGGAAGGGAATTTCCTGACCGTGATAAAAATTAACCAGTGGAACCGCCTGCCTCCAGAAGTTGTGGGTGCTCCATCGCTGGAGGTTTTCAATTAGAGACTGGACAGCCACTTGTCTGAAATGGTAGAGGGTCTCCTGCTTGAGCAGGGGGTTGGACTAGAAGACCTACGAGGTCCCTTCAAACTCTGTCATTCTGTATTCTGCTAAGATATGTAGAAAATATGGAAGATACATGAAGCGCTCCTTGAGCGCCAGCACTGATCTCGCCTGTATGTCTGTGTGCGGAGATAATTTGGTTATAAAGTGAATTTCTCTCGTATAAGTTGCACGCCGCTCTTTGAAAACAGGGTCACTGAAAACTTAACTTGTTTACCTTCAATCTTGTTCTTGTTGCTTCCTGTCCACTTGGAACATAAATTTCTCCCTTCTCTCTTTTCAGATCACCCAGGAAGCTGGAGAATTCATGATTACTTTCCCTTATGGCTACCATGCGGGCTTCAACCATGGATTCAACTGCGCCGAGTCCACCAATTTTGCCACCCTGCGATGGATCGATTACGGCAAGATGGCCACCCAGGTAAGTTCCTGCCTCTTTTGGGGCCGGTAGTTTTCAGGGCTTGTGCAGAGAATTTTTTTTTTTTTTTAAATGTGCATTGCAAACCACGGCGTGCAAATTGGGACCAGATCTGAGTGCACATGCCCGATCTTTGCTGGGTTTTTTTTGTGTGTGTGAGAATCAGCATCACGGAACAAACTTTATTTGATCAGCGTTCTCTCTTCACACCTGCAAATCCTAATTCCCCAATTCTGCTTCCGCTGGGAAAGCAAGCTTAGCCGTGGAGGAGATAATCAGGGAATCCCAGAGGAAAACGTTCAAGTTGACAGGAGAAATAGTGTTTCCCCAGGGCTGGTTTCAAACTGGCAAAACAATTGTTTGCTGGGTGTGTGGATTGTGCTCACTGAGCAGAAAAGGTAATGTCAGGCCTGCCTTCCGTACCACAGGTTACCCCGACAAAGCGTTCCTCCTGTTGTTAATGAAAGGAAGGTGGAGAAATAATAAGTTGTATGTCTTTGATATATTCTCAAAATAGATCCGGTGTTAGCTCGAGTCACTTTCTCTTGTTACATAATATTAATTAATGGTTTTTTTTCTTTTATTGCCTGGAGATCAAACAGTCCACGGGTTTCTGTCTTTCCTCTCCCTCCCCCTTTCACACAAACGCTTTGAAATAGGCAATTCAGAGAAAAGAGAGAGGGAAAACTCGCATTTTAGGCTTCTCACCTCTATATTAACACTCCAAACGCTACAGTACCCAGCCTACTGGCTGAGTCACGGCTGCGATTTCAAGATAGGCGTAACGTTTCAAAATTGAACCAGTTTCAAATATTCGAGTCCCAAAACAAATGCAGAAGGGTCCTGTGTTTCGGTCATTTTGAGTTGCCCAAGACGGAATTGGCGATAGCTTCGATTCAAAAAGTTGCGCGCCCCAACTGTAGTCTATTTTCTAATGTGTGTTTCTGAAAGGCTAGATGTTTGGTCTGCTGTCCCGTGCTTTAGAATGAATTGGTAAGGCTTGTGGAATTTTAGGAAGATATAGGCCACCCTTGACTTACGACCGGTTGCTTGCAACTGTTCAAAGTACCGACGGTCCTGTCATGCCTCCGTCAGAGCCTGATTCTGCGGAGGAAAATGAGCTGGAATGGGACCCTATGGAGGTGGAGGGAGAGGGGTCTGTGGCTTCAGAGGAATGTGGAGAAGAGCAGGCCAAGGCAGGCCAGGGCCCTTCAGGATTGGGCCAGGAGGAAAAGGAGAGACAGAGCTCAGGCGATGAGCAAGGGCCATCCCCTCCTGATCCTAGAGCACGGAGTGTGGAGAGAAGGAGGGAACAATGCAGGCAGGCTCAACTACTTGGGAGGAGAGTGTCCCGCCCCTCTCCACAAGGCACACCTGGAGACTGAGATTTAACGAGACACTGTGGGGAGAGGCATTTGTCGGGAACAAACGCTGATTCCTTGGAGTTTTGTGTGTGTTGTTGCTGATCTCTTGTTCTGTTACGTCTGCTTGGAAACCCGGAAACTCTGACCATTGGACTGGCTGACAACGTTGCTTGGATATTCAAAGATCTCGGAGTATATTTTGGCTTCCCTTCTGAAACTGCTCAGGCAAGCGTGTATTCACACAGACTCCTTAGGTTTATGATGTATGTGTCATTCCTTGTTATCTCCGTGGCCTTCAGTAAATTCCTCTGCTAATCAGACTGTGTGTGAAACTACTTGCAGCCAGAGGCGGCTGAAGGTGTGTGTGTCTTCCTTTGTCTGGAGGCTGGCCAAAAACGTGGGAGCATTTGGGGAAAATTTGGAGCAATTAAAGGGCGGTTTGGATTGCCAGCTGATTGCATGGCCTCTGTGCTGTGCCCTGGGTCATCACAGGTCCTTTCCAATCTGGTACTTAATCCGGATTTGGAATTTATACACACGCACTCTCGGCGGTCTCATGAATGCACGTCAGGGGCTCAACAACTGACCCACATTCACTGCCATTGGCAGCATCCCAGGGTCAAATGTCCACAGTTCATGACGGTTTGGCCAAAATCCAGCATTTACTTCTGGTTTTTTTTAGCAACACCGGCCCCATAGCAAATCACTGATTTGCTTAATAACTGCAGGATTCATTTAACAACCACCGGGCAAAAAAAAACCCTCATAAAATCAGGTTGCTCACATGGGTGTTCTGATTTACGACTCTCGTGAATTAACAGCCACGGTGGGCGGGCTCCTTTGTGGCTGTATGTTGAGGACCAGCTATATATCCTTTAAGTATCTACCTCTGCCAGCCTTTTTAGCCTAAGAGGCTGCATCGGGAAAAATCTCACATCAGAATCAAGAGAAGTTATTATTCCTCCCTGTAGCACAGGGGTCCCCAACTGTGGGCACTCAGCATGGCTGGCTGAGGAATTCTGGGAGTTGAAGTCCACAAGTCATAAAAGTGCCCAAGGTTGGGGACCCCTGCTGTAGCAGTTTGATCCAAGCATGCTTAGACTGTTGCGCCCAGTTTCGTGGGTCGTGTCACGGGTTCTGACAGATGAAACTTTCAAAAGAACTTCGGGGCATTGTTTACCTTAAAGAATCTTTTATTCGAGTAGCATAATATCGGCACTTACATAATTGAAGCCAAAAACTGAATTCCCCTCCCCTGGACACATAGTATCAAAGCACAATTCCATCCTCCAATTTACAGTCATAAATCACATTCCCCAATTAGCTTGAAATGCAGGCTTTCCCTCCAGTTCTCCAGCCTGGCCAATTCTTATCATCTCTTATTTCAATAACCTTGATTCTCACGCTGAGCTCAGTGTTGTTATGTCTGGCTGGTCTCTCGTTCACATCCTCCCTTTCCAGCATCATCTAATCCTAAAAACGAAAGGTTAAAAAAATGGCTACATTTCCATCTGTTGTCAATGCAAAAACATCCAACATTAGCAGCGTTGACACATCGCATTTTCGGAAACACATTGACAAACTGGAGAACGTCCAGGGAAGAAAAGCCGGATGATAAAGCACCTGGAAGGAAGGCTTTAGGAAGCAACAGTTGAAGACTACGTCCTTCTCTTCATTAAACTAGACATCCCCAATTCCAGCAACCGTTCCTCGTATGTTTTAGCCTCCAGTCCCCTGATCATCTTTCTTGCTATTCTCTGCACTCTTTCTAGAGCAGTGGTTCTCAACCTTTTTAATGCCGTGACCCCAACCGGTCGTAGGTCGAGGACTAAACCGGTCGTAAGTCGAGGACTAATCCGGTCGTAAGTCGAGGACTACCCAACTGGTCATAAGTCGAGGACTTTCCCTGCCCGGGAGCGCCACACATGCGTGGTTCCGCCCCCTGCGCTGGCCAAGGCATAGCTGGCAAGCGGCAGAGACGGAGCAGGCCGACCACCAGCTGGCCCAGCCCAAGGGAGGTAAGGCACCCGCCGGAAAAGGGGGGAAAATGGCGGACAAAAAATGGCGGACAGCCTTGCTTGGCGACCTCCATGAAATGGTCGATCGACCCCAAATGGGGTCCCGACCCACAGGTTGAGAACCACTGTTCTAGAGTCTCAGCATCTTTTTTACATCGTGGTGACCAAAACTGCACCAAGAGTTCCTTGGTTGGAAATAACCACAATTGTAACCCTACACAACTAAGAAGGTGTTTGGGACCACGAACAAAGCACCTGTATTAAAGCTTTTGGATAAAATTATGGTGGAATTTACAACAAGTTTTTAAAAGAAGAATTATTTTTTTGCCTCAGTTGTTTCTCCTAGGTATCACACATAATCTGGATGTAAAAGAAACGAACTTGATGTTGTATTGTTTAACTGCTGCCCGTTTGTTGATAGCTCAAAATTGGAAGAGTCAAGTTTTACCTACAATAGAGGACTGGA
>NW_015391437.1:9879-24319 GCF_001527695.2 Protobothrops mucrosquamatus
GAAGAGTCAAGTTTTACCTACAATAGAGGACTGGAGAGTGAAGGTTTCGCATCTTGCTGAAATGGCAAAGATCTCGGCTTATTTGAAGGATCACTCAAATGAACAATTTTTATCAATATGGAGAAGATGGATTGTTTATATTCAAAATAAGCATAGAATGGTGGAATATAGGTTAGGTTTTTAGATAAAAAAAAATTTTCTTCTTTTTATATATATACTTATATTTCACCTATTTATGTAGAATTATACTTTGTGGAGTTAGGGATATTAATATAAGGTTACTTTTAGATGAATAGTATCCTGGGATTAGGTTTGGGAAGTCCGGGTGGGGGGTGGGGAGGGGGTTTTCTAATTGTGATGTACTTGTGTTTGCTTTTTTTTTATGTTGAAAATAATAAAAAAAATTTGGGGAAAAAAAAAAAAAAAAAAAAAAAAGCACCTGTATCGCTGAGGAGACCCACATGCTCGATTTTCGTATAATACACTTACAGGTGTGACGTACAACCGCAAAGGAGTCCAAAATTTCTGCCGCTAAAGCGAGACATGCGTTAAGCGAGTTTTGCCCCATTTGATGACCTTTCTCGCCAAAGTTGCTAAGAGAATCACTGCAGTCGTTAAGTCGGTCACACGGTTGTTAAGTGAATCTGGCTTCTCCCCCCCCCTTGACTTTGCTCGTCGGAAGGTCGCAAAAGGGGATCGCGTGACCCCTGGACACTGCGACCGTCATAAATACGAGTCAGTTGCCAAGCGCCTGGATTTTGATCAGGCGACCCTGGGGGCGCTGCAAACGGTCGTAAGCGTGAAAAACGGTCCCAAGTCCCCTTTTTTTCGGTGCCGTTGAAGCTTTGGACGGTCCCTAAACAAAACGTTGCAAGTCGAGGACTACCTGTGTTCTGGCCCCGCCCCCTTTCCGTCAGCCTGCCCACTGAACGGATAACTAAGCCATGTTTAGTTTGAGGAACAGTGATCACAAGCCGCAATGGAGCATCTTCTAAAGGAGGCTCGCCGGCCTGTAAGAATCCCCTCATTTCCATTTATTACCAGTGTTTCTCAACCTTGACAATTTTAAGGCATGTGGACTTCAACATGCCTTAAAATTGTCAAGGTTGAGAAACACTGATTTATATTTATAGGTTCTCCCCGCCCTATCCCAGTCTTGCCTTTATTTTAGCCTTTTCTGCTTTTTTTGCATCATTTAAAAAAGGAAGATTTTCAACTTGAGCTGGCAGAGGCCATTTAGAAACTGGCCCGAGGGGGGGCAGAGAAGCCCTTAACTCTCCGATCGTGGAGGACTCCATCATGTAAGGAAAGCGTCTCGCGCCACTTAATTTTGAAGCGATTTTGAAGCTTGAAGTGTCTACGCTCTTCCCTTGCTTTTAAGCCACCGTCTCAAACCACCATTACTCTGGGCAGCTTTAGGCAAGAGGTAACTTACACCTGTGCTGTGAGCTGGTTATCCAGGTTTTTGGGGGGGTTTTTTTGGGCAGCCCTTTTGTCCCTTCAAAAAACAGCAGTTTCTCCCGCAGATTCTGACGAGAGCTTTAAGGACCGTCATGCCGGCGGACAGCCAGCCCTGCGATTAAAAGCAATTTCGGGCTTAGCCAGGTTGTTCGCAAACAGTTGACATTTTTGGGAAGCGACGGTTTTAGACCGAGGCCCTCTGCGTGCATTGTTGGGTGCCGTAGCGTGAAATTATTGAACAAGCCCTGATGGGCAGAGATTCTAAGTTACTTGAGAGAGAGGGGGAAATGGACGAGATGTCAGCCTCTCTTCTCTTTCACCATCACCGTTCTAGCCACGGTCTGTCCGTGTCAGGATGAAGCCCTCTTCTGCCTGTTTCCAACCCAGACGGTCCCGAGCTTCCTTTCGCCAATTGGGCCCGCAACGCTTGCTGACGTCGTCGCTCCATCTTGTTTCGGGTCTCCTTCGTGGAGGTTTGGATCCAGTGGGATCCATTCTGTGACCACCTCGGTCCACCTGCCCTCAGTCCGTCTTGCTCTATGACCAGCCCGTTTCCATTCCCATCCTTTCACTCTCCAGATGGCATCGTATACTTTTGTTGGTTCTCCGATCCGTGTGCGGGTCTTTCTATCCGGTCTTGTGATGCCGAGCGTGTTTTCCTTTTATTGTTATCCTATTTACTCATTCCCTCTCGTTGCATCAGGCACCGGGGTCTGGCTTTTCTGGAGTAAAGTTAGAGCAGGAATTCTAACACCAATAGAAGGGAATATTTATAGCTCAGGGATGAAGTGTGGGGTCCTTGGTGCTTTCTGAGCTTGATTGTTTTCTTGCAGACAGTTCATCACCTAAACTAGGTAACATCGGTGCTAGAAGAGAATGGGGTTGTGGGGAGGAGGAGGAGGAGGACGACGACGACGACGACGACGATGACTGGGGTCCTTGATGCTCTCTGAGTTTGATTGTTTTCTTGCAGATGTTTCATGACCCAAACTAGGTAACATAATCAGTGCCAGATGAGAGTGGGGTTTTTGGAGAGGAGGAGGAGGAGGATGATGACTGTGGGGTCCTTGGTGCTCTCTGAGCTTTTCTTGCAGATGTTTCATGACCCAAACTAGATAACATCATTGGTGCTATAAGGGAGGGGGGTTTTCTCCCTGCTTATATACAGTGTCTAGGGCAGTGATGGCAAACCTTTTAGAGACCGAGTGCCCAAACCGCAATCCAAAACCCACTTATTTATCGCAAAGTGCCAGGACCGCATCAGCATTGTGGTGCCCTCAAGGGGGGGGCAGGGAGGCGCCTCTGAGTGCCGCCTCTGACACGCAAAAACCGGTGGCGGAAAAATGGGCCACCGCGCTGCAAGGCGCAAAAACGGCCGCCACCACACCACGGGGTGCAGATAGAAGGCGCTGCACCACGCAAGAACGGGGCAGGGCTAGTGAGTATCACGCAGGCACTAGCCCCGCCCCATTTGCAGCGTGTGCATGCTCGCGGCCCCATGTGCGCATGCACGCATGTAAAATGCTTCCCCATCCCTTTTTTTCCAGTCCACCAATCGACAATGGTTGGTGACTTCTGCTCTACCACCTCTACTCGAGCTTGCTAGTCGGCCGCTTCGACTCCTTTGTGCTGGGCGGGGCTCCTGCTCCGGGCAGCGGTGGCGGCTTGATGGACCTGCTGGTGGTGCTGGTGGTGTGCGTGCCAACAGAGAGGGCTCTGAGTGCCGCCTCTGGCACGCGTGCCAGAGGTTCGCCACCACTGGGCTAGGGCTAACAACTCAGACAAACAATAAACAGCAACCTCAGCAAGGAACTACCAAGAATTCTCCCGGCCAAACTTGACAGGGCAAGCCGCTTGTATATAAACAGAAAGCCAACCCCGCTCCCTTCTAGCTCTGATGTTGTTACTTCGTATGGTAATGAAACGTCTGCAAGGAAACAACCACGCTCAGAGAGCACCCAGGATCCCGCAGGAATCCTGATGCTCGTTGGACAGGGGTTGAACGGGCTGCATACTTCCTGGCGGCCTTGTGCTAACCCTTCTGGTCGCCCTCCTGACCATCTCTTGCTATTCCCATCTCTGTCTGCATCATTGACCAGATCTCTAGCTTGCCTGCTCTGAAAACCATCACCCTCCAAATGAGAAGTGAGAATAAGTTGTGATAGGTGTGGGGTGACGGTGACGGCGGTGAAAGCAGTCAGTGCTTCTCAACTTGGGCAACATGGAAGATGTGTGGACTTCAATTCCCAGAGTTCCTCAGCCAGCATGTCAGAGTTGCTAAGGTTGAGAAACACTATGAGAGAAGGCAAGTGATGCTGTTATTTCTGAGAATGTCTATCCTTTCAGTGAACATTTGACATTTGCAATCTGATTTTCTCTTCATTTGCTCAGAGGTGTGCTTACACGTAGTGTCCAGCGGCGAGCTTTTTCCTCAGTTAGAAAGTCAACCCCATTCTACTTAATGTTTGAAAATAACTAAGTTACCCATCTTCGTTGTACCTCCTTATTTACGTCGTGGGGATGGTTTATTTTCTGAGCTTTAAAAACCCCTTTCTGTTTGTCCTTGACAGTCCCGAGATTTACGTACTTTTTCTAAGCTCAGATAATAGGGGGATTTTTTTGTTTTTTTGTTTTAGTTTAGTACCATAACAACCGTTTTCTCCTTGCACAATTGGCAAAAACAGTGATACACCCAGCACCCTGCTGAGAGTGCAGCAGTCCTGACTTTTAATACTGGCCATGTTTTATAAGTTGCCAGTTCATTAAAATGAAATGTAAGTAATACATAAATATTCATGTTCCCGAAATAAGCTTTTGTTTTGATTTCTTTTTTTTAAGTGCCTAAAAGTTCCATATTCTCCCTCTTTTAACAAAAAAGGAGAATGTTGCTGGCTACACACACACACACACACACACACACACAAACATATATTAGGGATTAAAATATCCAGCATCTTGACATATTTTATTCAGTTTTGGCTGATAACTTATGTGCTACAATTACAGGTAGTCCTCGACTTTCAAGAGTTCGTTTAGTTCAAATGTTACTTCAGCAACCTTTGTTAACAACAGCACTGGAAAATGTGACTTACGACCGTTTTTCACAGTTATGACCTCAATTTACCACTGTTCATCTAGTGGCCATTCGGCACTAAAAAAAGTGACATAACCGATTTTTACACTTAGGACGGTTGCAGCATCCCCACGTTCATGTGATCAAATTCAGATGCTTGGCAACTGGTTAGAATAGAATGGGGTGGAATGGAATAAGGATAGGATAGGATAGGATAGGATAGGATAGGATAGGATAGGATAGGATAGGATAGGATAGGATAGGATAGGATAGGATAGTGCAGCATAGAATGGAATGGAATAGAACAGAATGGAATAGAGCAGAATGGAATAGAATAGAATAGAATAGAACAGAGAACAGAGAACAGAGAACAGAATAAGAATAGAATAGAATAGAACAGAATAGAAAAAAGAATAGAATAGAATAGAAGTAGAACAGAATAGAAAAAAGAATAGAACAGAACAGAAAAGAGATCAGAAAAGAGATCAGAAAATAGAATGGAATAGAATAGAATAGAACAGAGAACAGAATAAGAATAGAATAGAATAGAATAGAATAGAATAGAATAGAATAGAATAGAACAGAATAGAAAAAAGAATAGAATAGAATAGAAATAGAACAGAATAGAAAAAAGAATAGAACAGAACAGAAAAGAGATCAGAAAAGAGATCAGAAAATAGAATGGAATAGAATAGAATAGAATAGAATAGAATAGAATAGAATAGAATAGAATAGAATAGAGACCGAATGCCCCAAAACCGCCCCCACTCCGCCTCCTGCCCTGCCTACTCTGCTCCCGGCTGCCCCCTGCCCCCCCCCCCGCCCGCAGGGCCACGCACTGTCTCCATGGTCTGCAGCACCACAGCAGCCAAGCTCTCCGCCCACACCCTGCAGCATCATCTGCACACTATGGGGCGCGAGGGCAGAGTCTTGTCCCTGCTGCCCGGCTACCATGTCCTTGGCTGCGATGCTCCGTGTGGGCCGCACCCGGGGGCAACTCTCCTCCAGGGGGACTACTGGTGAGGAGGGGGCTGTGGGTGGGAGGCGGGGCTGGGGCGACGGCGCGCGTGCCCACAGAGAGGGCTCCGAGTGCCACCTCTGGCACGCGTGCCATAGGTTCGCCACCACTGGAATAGAGAATAGAACAAAATAAAAGAGAACAGAACAGAAAAGAGAACAGAATAGAATAGAACATGGAATAGAATAGAGAATAGAATAGAACAGAAAAGAGAATACAATAGAACAGAACAGAGAAGAGAACATAGAATCAAAAGGAACGGAACAGAACAGAACAGAATAGAATAGACCTTGGAGGTCATCTAGTCCAACCCCCTGCTCAGGCAGCAAACCCTACACCATTTCAGACAAATGGTTGTCCAATCTCTTCTTAAAAACTTCCAGTGTTGGAGCATTCACCACTTCTGGAGGTCTGTGTATGACAGTTGCTATGTCCCAAGGTCACGTAATCCCCTTTTGCCACCTTCTCACAAGTAGAGTCAACGGGGGAAGCCAGATTCACTTGACCAACCCGGGTTACTAACTAAACAACTGCAGTGATTCACTTTTAACAGCTGTGGCAAGAAAGGTCTTAAAATGGGACAAAACTCACTTAACAAACACTTCACTTAACGATAGAAATTTTGGGCTCAATTGTGACTGTGAGTCGAGCACTTCCCGTATAGCAAGGCCTGAAATGAGCAGCACTAGTAGCTCACCGGGCTGGTGGTGCTGCCAACTACAACCGTCTCAATTGGCTTTGCAAACCAACAGGGGAATTTAACGATCGGCTCATTAGGAGCAAGTTTTTCCATAGTAATTATTGGGCCAGCCTGAGTGTTATTAGCAGGACACGGGTCCTTCCGCTCCAGACCCTAGATTTGGTTTTGGGAACACAGGCAGGCCGATACCTGGGGGGATGCCTAAGTAGGTCTTCCTAAACCCCGATTTAACAGAAAATTGGTCTTCTGAGTATTTGTAGATAGAGTTGGTTTTTAGAGTTGGCTAAACTGCAGAGGGGATGATTTTGCCCTTGAGGTTTCTGTCTTCCTCGCTCTCCTTAGCAGCCAAAACCCAGGTGGAAAATTCATTTAAGTTTCTGCAAGATCCATTCCAGCACAGCTCCATTAGGGGGGTAAGTTGGTGGTCAATCAAATTCTGAGCCTGAGACTGCAGGAAATGAAATTCAAGGGTGAAAAAAGCAAGGTTCTGCATTTATGCAAGAAAAACCAGGTGTACAGGTATAGTATAGGGGGTACCTTGCTCAATAGTAGCAACTGTGAGAGGGACCTCGGAGTCCTAGTGGACAATCACTTAAATATGAGCCAGCCGTGTGCTGCAGCTGCCAAAAAGGCCAACACAGTGCTAGGCTGCATTAACAGAGGGATAGAATCAAGATCACGTGAAGTATTAATACCACTTTACAAGGCCTTGGTAAGGCCACACTTGGAATCCTGCATCCAGTTTTGGTCACCACGATGTAAAAAAGATGTTGAGACCCTAGAAAGAGTACAGAGAAGAGCAACAAAGATGATCAGGGGACTGGAGGCTAAAACATATAAGGAACGGTTGCTGGAACTGGGTATGTCTAGTTTAATGAAGAGAAGGATGAGGGGGGACATGATAGCCATGTTCCAGTATCTCAGGGGCTGCCCCAAAGAAGAGGAAGTCAAGCTGTTCTCCAAAGCGCCTGAAGGCAGGACAAGGAGCAACGGATGGAAACTAACCAAGGAGAGAAGCAACCTGGAACTAAGGAGAAACTTCCTGACAGTTAGAACAATTAGCCAGTGGAACAACCTGCCTCCAGAATCTGTGAATGCTCCAACACTGGAAGTTTTTAAGAAGAGACTGGACAGCCATTTGTCTGAAATGGTATAGGGTTTCCTGCCTGAGCAGGGGGTTGGACTAGATGATCTCCAAGGTCCCTTCCAACTTTATTATTATTAATATTATTAATATTATTAATTATGTAATTAATATTATTATTATGTAGGTCAAATCACCAAAGGCATATTATTATGCCTTTGGTGATTTGACCTACAGGCAGTCCTCGACTTACAACATCTTGTTTAGTGACTACGTTACAACGGCACTGAAAAAAAGCAACCAAGGACCGCTTTTCATATTTCATGATTGTTGCAGCCTCCCCTTTTGGTCACGTGATCCTCATCCAGGCGTTCAGCAACTGACTCGTAGTTACAACGGCTGCAGTATCCCGGGGTCGTGTGATCAGCTCTTGTGACCGCCTGACCAGCAAAGTTGGCAGGGAAGCCAAATCTGCTTAACAGCCGTGTTGTTAACTTAACAACTGCAGCGATTCACCTCGTTGGGACAAGAAAGGTCGTAAAACGGAGCCAAACTCGCTTAACAGCTGTCTAGCTTAGTGGTGGAAATTCGAAGTTCAATTGCGGTCGTGGGTCGAGGACGACCTGTATTTTTTGCCTCCCCTTTCCCGTGTAGACGGGAAGAGGCATTACCCGCTTAATCCAGGGGCAGGCACGGGCGGGCCATGAAAGCTTTAAGGATAATAAATGAAATAATTGAAGGAAGCAGAATGGAGTCCAAACAAGCAGCTGGCTAACTATTCAGAGTGATTTAACTTAACTGTGACACGACGTGAGGTGCCCCGAAGGCTACTGTTTCGAATTGCAGTCAGCAAAAAGCAAGCCTCGGTAAATGAGTTTATTGATTGAATTTGGATGTAATTAAAACCTTCAGTCTTCAAGCAGGCAGCCTTTGGCCTTACAAACCTGTCCACCTTCAGATGCGTGAAATAATTGGGACAGGAAGAGAAAGGAAGGGGGTTTTATCCTGAGGATTAAAAAACCAACGCTTTCACGTCTTTAGTGACGTGATTCCCATCGTCCTTGGGCATTGGCTCTGCTGGCTGAACATAGTGTGAGGTCAAAAAATTCTGGGTGGAAGTTGTGAGTAGCTGGATTACAGGCTCGACTGAGAAGGGGAGAAGCTGAAAAACAACGCACCGCTTGTAGCTCAAAGAGAGTTGCGCGCCCGTGTAACGGCAACTAGCAATAGCACTTGGACTTACATACCGCTTCGCTGCCTGTGTTTGTTGCAGCTTCCGAACGTTTCCCCCCCCTAACAATATTGTGAAACAGGCTGTGTTCTTTTCTTTAGCCATCAGTTCCAGCTGGGACTTCACTTAGCTTGCAGGTAGCATTTTGGAACTGTTTGAAATCGCTTTCTGATTTTTACTCCTTGAATAATTTACCAAATGGGCAAACTTGGTCATTTTCATCTCTTAACTCCAGGTCATTTATAAATCAGCTAAAAAGCATCCCTTCCAGTACAAACTCCCCCTCCATTATGAAAAAAAATGCAATTTATTCTATTTTCCGTTCCTCTTCTAAAACTGGTTATTATGCCCGGATTATTATTATTAACCCCACTGCTGACCCTAACCCTTAACAAACCCCCACTGCTGACCCTAACCCTTAACAAACCTCTGGGCTTGGGGATGGCCTAATAAACCCAAGAAGGTTGTCTATTGCCTTGTACTTTTGAATATTTGCCACCAGCATGAATTTGGGTACACAGTGATCGTAGCTCAGCCCTCCAGAAGTACCTTGAGTTGCCTGCTGGTGGTTCCCAAGGCTTAGCTCTCTCAATGTACCACATCCCAGCTGTCTCTTCTGACTTACTCCGTGCAGATGGCCCGGTGGGTCCTTTTTAAGGGTCCCAGGTTTGCTTAACAATATTATCAGCCTCCCACACGCCCCCAGACCCACATCTGCGTTCAGGGTTGAGAAATCCCCAGCCAAGATCTCTCTTATTAAGGCTGAATGGCAAGCAGAGATAACTGGACATCAGACAAAGAGAATTCTCTAAATCGGCAAACAAACAAGCCGACAGAAGAACGGGCAACTCGGATAAATTACAAAGGTGGAAGTACAACTTATGGCCACCATTGTGAGCCCAAAATTTCCATTGCTGAGCAATGGATGATTAAAGGCCTGGAGACTAAAACATACGAAGAACGGTTGCAGGATTTGGGTTTGGCCAGTCTAGAGAAAAGAAGGACGAGGGGGGACATGATAGCAGTCTTCCAATATTTGAGAAATTAGAAGACGCTTGCTCCTGGGGAGGAAAGCTATGGCAAATCTAGACAGCATACTAAAAAGCAGAGACATCACCCTGCCAACAAAAGTACGTATAGTCAAGGCCATGGTTTCCCCAGTTGCAATGTATGGCTGTGAAAGTGGGACCATAAGAAAGGCTGAGCGCCAAAGAATGGAGGCCTTTGAACTCTGGTGCTGGAGAAGACTCCTGCGAGTCCCCTGGACTGCAAGGCGATCAAACCGGTCAGTCCTGGAGGAGATCAACCCCGACTGCTCTTTAGAAGGCCAGATCCTGAAGTTGAAACTCAAGTCCTTTGGCCACCTAATGAGAAGGAAGGACTCACTGGAGAAGAGCCTAAGGCTGGGAAAGGTGGAGGGCAAGAGAAGAAGGGGACGACAGAGAATGAGGTGGCTGGATGGAGTCACTGAAGCAGCAGGCGTGAGCTTCAATGGACTCCAAAAGATGGTACAGGAAGGCCTGGAGGAACGTTGTCCATGGGGTCGCGATGGGTCGGACACGACTTCGCAACTAACAACAACAAATATTTGAGGGCTGCCACAAAGAAGAGGGAGTCAACTTATTTTCCAAAGCACCCAAAGGCAGGACAAGAAGCAACGGATGGAAACTAGTCAAGGACAGAAGCAACCTGGAATTAAGAGAAACTTCCTAACAGTGAGGACAATTAACCAGTGGAACAGCCTGCCTCCAGAAGTTGTGGGTGCTCCATTACTGGAGATTTTTAAGAAGAGACTGGACAGCCACTTGTCTGAAATGGGATAAGGACTCCTGCTTGAGCAGGGGGTCTGGACTAGAAGACCTTTAAAGTCCCTGCTCTATTCTGAATTAATTGAAGGTGGCACTAGAACTTCCAGTCTCTTGGTGATTGGCCCAAAGTCTCCCAGTTGGCTTTTGTGCTTAAGGCAGGGGCTAGAACTCACTAGCCTGGTACCTTCACCATTAGATCAAACCGGATATATGATTTATATACGTAAAATATATGACTTATGTACGGTAGGCTAAAGTCTCCGGCTTATTGTGTGAATTGACTCTACTTCTGCAAGAAACCCCACCCTTTATTTAGTTCATGCTTTTAAGTGACATTTTCCTCCGACTAGCTGCTCGCAAACCGGCTTCTTTCTCCTTTTTCGGTCTCGAGGGTGTTCTGGTTTCTTTGGGACCGATCCGGTTCCCCCTTGTTGCCTGGCTGGCTGTGTCTGAGCTGAGCTCTCCAGAGTCGCCTCCCTCCTCCCCACTCCCCCAAGCCTTGCGGCACACAGCCCCACAATCTCTGTTTGCACAGCACGAGTGCCTCTGTAAGTAACAGGTAACGTCTCGATGTTTACTCTGGGCTTAATTTTATTTTTGCATCCCTTCAAATCTCGGTGTTCCTTGGCTGCTCATGGATTGCTCATTACAGAGCCTATCATGCAGCGATAATGCCACACCGCTGATACTGCTGAGCGGCTGCTTTCTTTCTCCCCCCCCTCCCCTCCTTTCCCTATCTAATTTTTTCAGCTTCTTTTCTTTTTTTTGGGTTTCCAATCTCGAGATCGTTTTAGACTGCTGTTCTCTTATTAATTATGTTTCTGCTTTGGGGTTCTCTCAGTGACCCCCCCTCCCTCCCCACCGGTAGACGGGTTTATTTCTGGTACCGGTCCCTAGATCACGATAATAGTTTTAATTAGTACCTTCGGAGACTATTCCCAGTCCTGAGATATTTTGAGAGATTGGTGGGGAAAATTGGTGCCTAGGGTAAGTGCAAAAGTGAGACATGCCTCTTTTATAGAGAAGGCTAGATTGGCCATCGGATTCTCCTTTGTTCAACATAAGCTTAAGTGAATTGAACCACGATCTGTAGTTTTCTACACTTAAAAAAAAAAAAACCACACACCTACAGACTGCCTTTGGGCTCAGATGACTGTGTGTGTGTGTGTGTGTGTGTGTGTGTGTGTGTGTGTGTGTGTGTGTGTTCCAGCCTTTTTTCCCATTCTGACAACAGCAGTTCTTGTTCCTCCTTAGCCAGAAGCTTGTAACACAGAATCCAGTTTTGCACCGAAAACAGGAAAAGGACTTTATCCATCCAAGCATCCATTTTTGTCATGTTTTTGTCTTGGGATCCAATTTTGGCATTTATAGAATTGTTGCAGGGTCTTAGGGAGACTTACCAACAGGGGAATGGATGAGATGGGGTGGCTTTGACAGGGCATTAACAGAATAACAGGTACCTTGGAGGTCCTCTAGTCCAGGGCTTTTCAACTGGTGGTACGCGTACCACCTGTGGTACATTAGCACGTGGCAGGTGATATGTGGCCCTTCCCAGCCAAGTGTAGTGGGGGAGGGAACGAGCCAAAGCAGCGCAGACTTGCCTTAAGAGAGTCCTCCGGAGCTGCAGAGTGGCTGGGGTGAGGCTCACCTCCAGCTCACCCAGAAGAGAAAGGAGGAGGAAGGGGGCGGAGACAGGAAAGGCTATAAAAGGAGGCAGTTTGGGTGGGAGAGGGAGAGAGAGAAAAAAGAGGCAACCTTGGGAGGAGGCGGAGTCAGCTCTAGCTGCACCAATTGGAAAGAAGGAGGAGGAGGGGGGAGAGGAGAGGAGATCAAGCAGGCCGGCCATGAGCCAATCTACAACTTCTGTGGCTGCCATCTGTGCTGGCAGCAACAAATAGGCAAGAAACGCAGCAGGGGAGGGGTCGCCCTCCATGAAGAATGAAGAAAGGCAGCAATGAAGAAAGGCAGCATCGGCTGGAGGTGAGGCAGGGAGGGAGGGAGATGGAGAGTGGAAGGATTCTTATGTGCTTTTGTGACTTTGAAGTTCTGGGATTTGTACAATGTGGGTTTTGTGTTCTTAAGGAGTGTTTGGTAATTTCTATTTGGCTGATGTCTCCTGTTAGCTTCTATTGCTCTGCTATTGTTAGCTGTAAGTTTTGCTGCAAGGGATTTTGAAGTATTTTTCTCCTGAATGGATTTTGCCTGTAGCATTCCTTTACTGATGAATGGAGCCATTTGGGGAGGCTGCCTTAGCCGGCAGCCAGTACTTACTACATTTTTTTTTCTTAAGTGCCGGCTGCCGGCTCCTTAACTTTCCTTTCTAGCCAGTAGCTAATTCTTAAAGGGGAATGCGCCTTTTTAAGCTAGTTCACTCAGCAGCTTATCTTTTCTGTCTCTGGAGGCTTTTCCTTGTTTGATAAATATATGGAAGAGAGAAAATATGGGGGGGGGTGTTTCAAATTCTTTCTTCAGAAGGAGATGGGAATGAGAGAGAGAGAAAGAGAGAGGGAGGGAGGGAGGGATGGATGGATGGATGGAGGTAGGTAGGTAGGTTTTAAACATAAAATGATAAAGACGGTAACAAGTTAATAGTTGCATTTCCTAGTTCTTTCTGCAGTCTATAAGTGTGCAGATAGTTGGATAGAGATAGAGTAACAGAAAGACATAAAGAGAAAGAGAGAGAGGATAGATACAATAGACAGACAGAAATAGACAGAGAAAACGAGAGGCATAGAGACAAATAGAAAGGAAAGAGAGACAGAGAGAGAGACAGGTAGAGAAATAGAGAGCAAGATAGATGATAGATAGATAGATAGATAGATAGATAGATAGATAGATAGATAGATAGATAGATAGATAGATAGATAGATAGATAGATAGATAGATAGATAGGGAAGGGAAGGGAAGGGAAGAAAGAAAGAAAGGAAAGAAAGAAAGAAAGAAAGAAAGAAAGAAAGAAAGAAAGAAAGAAAGAAAGAAAGAAAGAAAGAAAGACAAAGAAAGAGGTTCTAGCCATTTTTGCTAGTCTAGTTTTTTTGCAGGCTTTCACATATAATTTTCCCTGGGTTCATAGTCAGGTATATCTTCTAGTGGAAAATGGATTACAGGTGGTCCTCAACTTATGATCACAATTGGGATCAGAATTTCCGTTGCCAAGCGAAGCGACTGTTACAGTAAGTGTCCGATTTTAGGACCTTTTTTGCCACAGTGAATCACGTGGTCATTAAGCGAATCCAGCTTCCCCCATTGACTTCGCTGGTGTGTCGGGAGCCGTGTGGGAAGGCTGCAAACGGCGATCGTGGGATCCCAAGGCACCGCGGTTACCGTGAATACGTGCCAGCTGCCAAGTGCCAAATTTCGATCGCGTGACGGGGGGGGTGTGCTACCCTGGTTGTAAGTGGGAGGACCGGTCATAAGTCACTTTGTGAACTTTTGTAACTTTGAACATTGTAACTTTGAACAGTTGCTGAACGGACGGTTGTAAGTCAAGGACAAGTGACCATCTTCTTACCCCTCCCCTCCCAGTGACAGAAAATGGACAATCCTCTTTTTTGAACGTTTACCTGCACGCACTCATAATACCCTTACCATATTCATGTGACAAACAGCTTCACCCTCCTATCCTTTTGACACCTAGAATATTAATAAAGGAGAACGTTTGAAGCTCAGGGTTGGAATGAGGGCTCCTTTGGGGCTGTCCGAGCATGGCGGTTTTTTTGCAGACCTTTCATTATCCAAACTAGGTAATATCTAGTTAGCACAAGCATTGATGATGTTACCTGCTTTGGCTAGTGAAACATCTGTAAGAAAGCCATCAAGCTCCCAGCGCATCAAGGACCCCACAGTCCTCAGCCTCCTCCTCTCCGCAAACCCCACATTCCCTTCTAGCACTGATGATGTTACCTAGTTGGGTAATGAAATGTCTGCAAGAAAACAACCAAGCTCAGAGAGCACCAAGGACCCCACAGTCCTCCTCCTCCTCCCCCCTGCAAACCCCCCTCCCTTCTAGCACTGATGATGTTACCTAGTTGGGTAATGAAATGTCTGCAAGAAAACAAACAAGCT
>NW_015391437.1:25253-26850 GCF_001527695.2 Protobothrops mucrosquamatus
CCTCCTCCTCCTCCTCCTCTTCTTCCTCCTCCTCCTCCTCCCCTGCAGACCCCACATTCCCTTCTAGCACCTAGTAGGGTAATGAAATGTCTGCAAGAAAACAACCAAGCTCAAAGAGCACCAAGTCCTCCTCTTCCTCTTCCTCCTCCTCCTCCTCCTCCCTCCCTCCCTGCAAACCCCCCTCCCTTCTAATACTAATGATATTACCTACTTTTGTAATGAAATGTCTTGCTAGAAAACAGAGAGCACCAAGGACCCCACAGTCCTCACCCTCCTTCTCTCTGCAAACCTCCCTCCCTTCTGGCACTGATGATGTTACCTAGTTGGGCAATGAAATGTCCGCGAGAAAACCACCAAGTGCAGAAAGCAGTGAGGACGCCTCGCCTAGGATATTTCTTCCTGTCTTACTTATCTTTTTACACACAAATATCTTTATCTACCTTCTCCATTTCCTTCTCCTCCTTCCCCACCCAAAGACTGTCAAATTCCTTCCCTGGTACGAGAAAGCTGATTTAAATATCCCATTCTGAGGACGAGGGTGTTTTTTTTTTTTAATTATTATTATTAATTTGTGAGTGGGGGGAACAGAAGGGACACCTTCCCTGCGACAGCTGGAACATCCGTCTGTAATTTTTTAACGTTCAGCATCTGTACTTGGAGAGGAGCCGTTGCTCGGGCGAAACTTCGGAAACGGTGTTCATTTAAAAACACCCCGGATGGATTGCAACCTCACTCCGAACGGGGAATAGAATGTCTGCTGTCTCCCGCTGCAACACTTAATGAAAACATGTTTCCCAGCTGGCAGCTGTGACTGGTACATGTGGGTGTATTTGCAGTAACTCGGTTTCGGAACAGTGTTTGGCCTGAAGAAATTGCATTCGGGTGGGTGGCGCCCGGTACAGCTTCACCTGCCTTCTGGTGGATCGCGGGGGGGCTGTCAGCCGTGGAGCCCGGCCTTGTTCCTATTAATTAAACTTGGATACCGTTGGAGTCCCACCGGCTCTGGCCGAGGCAGAGGTAAACGTCGTTAAAAAAGAACAAAGCAATTGCAACAGGAGGCAAGAATCGGGAACGAAAGACGGCTGCCAGCGAGCGCAAATGCACGCCGAGCAGACAACAGCCTGTGTAGCGACAGTGCAAAGTTACAACGGCCCTGAAAAATGCCACTTCTGACCAGTTTCTCTTTTGCAGCCTCCCCATGATCACGCCGTTTTTTTACAGTCAAGTTTAAAGCAGTTGTGCGCGTGTATTCCATTTGGCTTATGGCTCTGAATCTGCAGCTCATGTGAACACACAAGGATAGTGTCAACGCTGCTAACATCGGATGTTTTTGCTTTGACAACAGATGGAGATGCAAGCATTTTCCTTCTTATGTTTTACTCATAGAATTGGAATTAGAATTAGATGATACTGGGGGGGGGAGGAATGTGCATGGGAGTTTAGTTAGACATGACAATACTGTAACTAGTATGAGAACCAAGGTTTTTGAAATAAGAGATGATAAGAATTGGGGGGTTGGAGAACAGGAGGGGAAGCCTGCATTTCAAGCTAATTGGGGAATGTGATTTATGACTGTAAATTAGAGGAGGGAATTGTG
>NW_015391437.1:29564-34259 GCF_001527695.2 Protobothrops mucrosquamatus
TTCTTCTTCTTCTTCTTCTTCTTCTTCTTCTTCTTCTTCTTCTTCTTCTTCTTCTTCTTCTTCTTCTTCTTCTTCTTCTTCTTCTTCTTCTTCTTCTTCTTCTTCTTCTTCTTCTTCTTCTTCTTCTTCTTCTTCTCCTTCTCCTTCTCCTTCTCCTTCTCCTTCTCCTTCTCCTTCTCCTTCTCCTTCTCCTCCTTCTCCTTGTTCTCCTTCCTCCTTCTTCTCCTCCTTCCCTCCTCCTCCTCTTCTTCTCCTTCTTCTCCTCCTCCTTCCCTCCTCCTCCTCTTCTTCTTCTTCTCCTCCTCCTTGTTCTCCTTCTTCTCCTACTCCCCTCCTCCTCCTCTTCTTCTTCTCCTCTTCTTCTTTTTCTCCTTCTTCTTCTCCTCCTCCTTCTTCCGTCCTCCTTCTTCCTTCTTTTTCTCCTCCTCCTCCCCCCAGCGCCACTCCTTTCTAGCACCAATGATGTTACTTAGTTTGGGTCACGAACTGTCTGCAAGAAAACAATCAAGCTCAGAAAGCACCAAGGACCCCACACTTCATCCCTGAGCTATAAATATTCCCTTCTCTTGGTGTTAGAATTCCTGCTCTAACTTTACTCAAGAAAAGCCAGACCCCGACGCCTGATGCAACGAGAGGGAATGAGTAAATAGGATGCAATAAAAAGAAAACACGCTGGGCACCACAAGACCGGACAGAAAGACCCGAGCACGGATTAGAGAACCAACGAAAATATACGATGCCATCTAGAGAGTGATAGGATGGGAATGGAAACGGGCTGGTCACAGAGCAAGACGGACGGAGGGCAGGTGGACCGAGGCAGTCACAGAATGGATCCCACTGGATCCAAAGCCTCCACGAAGGAGACCTGAAACAAGATGGAACGACAACGTCAGCAAGCATTGCGGGCCCAATTGGCAAAAGGAAACTCAGGACCATCTGGGTTGGAAACAGGCAGAAGAGGGCTTCATCCTGACGTGGACAAACCATGGCTAAAATGAAGATGATGATGATGATGATGATACAAATCAGACGTTTGCCAAGTCTTTGACGAGGAAGCTGATGTTTGATGGTTGACAACCGTATTCATTTTCTCTGCCTCCAGTAGCTTTTCCCCTCAGTACAGCTAGTCCTTGACTTACAGCCATAATTCAATCCCAAATTGTCATTGTTAAGCAAGACTCTTGTTAAATGAGTTTTGTCCCATTTTGCAGCGAATCCCTGCACTCGTTAAGTTAGTAACCCGGTTATGAAGTGAATCTGGCTTCCCCGTTTGACTTTGCTTGTCAGAAGGTGGCCAAAGGGGATCGCGTGACACACACACCCAGGACGCTGCGACCGTCGTAAATATGAGTCAGTTGCCACGCCTCCAAATTCCGATCATGGGGATGCTGCTGCTGCTGCAAGCGGTCGTGTGAAAAAACGGTCCTAAGTCCCCCCTTTCCCCCCCCCCCAGTGCCCTTGTAACTTCAAATTACCACTAAACCAATGGTTGCAAGTTGAGGACTACCTGAATACGTTGCCTGAAATTCACATTACAGTTAGAATCAAGAAAGGAATTGAAGAACGGGATCTCCAAAGGATAGACTTCAAAACAGCTCGGAGCCACCGTTCTTTGAATTCAGCCTTCAAGCCAATCTGAACAAAGAAGAAAGAACTAATGCTAATACTCAGCCTTTTTTTTTCCTGTCCTTTAAGGAAAAAAAAACATGGTTTGACAGAATAAATTTCACACATTGGTTGCGCTGCCGTTTCCCAAGAATCGCTTGCCTCTCCTCCTTGGTTAATCAGCTCGCTTGCTTCTTGAGTGATTACCCAAGCAAGTCCCCAGAGGGGGATGCCGCGGTTCTCCCCGAAATGGAAAATTCTAGCTTCTATAACCCCATTGAATCATATTCTGGCTGCCATGATCTGCCTCTTCCCTGCCTCGCTAACCGCCTGATTTATTGGGACCGAGGGGTGGCTGTAGTAAAAACCCTATCTGAGGAATGGTTTGCCTGCAGCCAACTTCTCTCTCCGTGGCTTTACTTACTCTTCTGTCCAGCAGTGGGCAATGGCTCATTTGTCAACAGAAGAAGGCCGTTCGGAGACTTCTGGAGCTTTAAGGAGGACAGATGGGTGACAGATAGACCTGCTCCTTCCAAAAAACGACTTGTAAAGTTTTTGGTTCAAGCTGAAAAAAAGGCAATTCCTGCTTAGTATCTGTTAGANAATTAGATGATACTGGGGGGGGGAGGAATGTGCATGGGAGTTTAGTTAGACATGACAATACTGTAACTAGTATGAGAACCAAGGTTTTTGAAATAAGAGATGATAAGAATTGGGGGGTTGGAGAACAGGAGGGGAAGCCTGCATTTCAAGCTAATTGGGGAATGTGATTTATGACTGTAAATTAGAGGAGGGAATTGTGCTTTGATACTATGTGCTCAGGGGAGGGGGATTCAGATTTTGGCTTTGGCTATGTAAGTACAGTCAAGGCCATGGTTTTCCCAGCTGCAATGTATGGCTGTGAAAGTTGGACCACAAGAAAGGCTGAGCGCCAAAGAATGGAGGCCTTTGAACTCTGGTGCTGGAGAAGACTCCTGCGAGTCCCCTGGATTGCAAGGCGATCCAACCGGTCAGTCCTGGAGGAGATCAACCCCGACTGCTCTTTAGAAGGCCAGATCCCGAAATGGAAACTCAAGTACTTTGGCCACCTAATGAGAAGGAAGGACTCACTGGAGAAGAGCCTAATGCTGGGAAAGATTGAGGGCAAGAGAAGAAGGGGATGACAGAGAATGAGGTGGCTGGAGGGAATCACTGAAGCAGTAGGCGTGAGCTTAAATGGACTCCAGAAGATGGTAGAGGACAGGAAGGCCTGGAGGAACGTTGTCCATGGGGTCACGATGGGTCAGACACGACTTCGCAACTAACAACAACAAAATGCAAGTGCCGATGCTATGCTACTCGAATAAAGATTCTTAATAATAATAATAATAATAATAATAATAATTGATGATGATGATGATGATGATGATGATGATGATGATCATAAAGTTGGAAGGGACCTCGGAGGTCATCTAGTCCAACCCCCTGCTCAGGAAGGAAACCCTATACCATTTCGGACAAATGGCTGTCCGGTCTCTTCTTAAAAACTTCCAGTGTTGGAGCATTCACTGCTTCTGGTGGCAGGTTGTTCCACTGGTTATTTGTTCTAACTGTCAGGAAGTTTCTCCTTAGTTCCAGGTTGCTTCTCTCCTTGGTTAGTTTCCATCCGTTGCTTCTTGTCCTGCCTTCAGGCGCTTTGGAGAATAGCTTGACTCCCTCTTCTTTGGGGCAGCCCCTGAGATACTGGAAGGCTGCTATCCTGTCCCCCCTCGTCCTTCTCTTCGTTAAACTAGACATTTACTTTAAGGTAAACAATGCCTCGAAGTTCTTTGAAGAGTTTCATCTGTCGGAGCCATGACAGATAGGATCCCGGAGAAATCGTCCCTTTTTCTTAGTTAACAGCCGGAGCCACTTGACTCAAAATCCCCTTGGCCTCCGTCTCAGGCGCACGTCTGCTAAAAGTGCGCTTTGCTTACGCAAGCTCTTTTGCATTGTGTAATAATCAAACACACACACACACACACCCGCTTTCTTTCCTTTTCTTGGAGAAACCTTCCCTAGAAATTGGTGACGGAGAGCAATTTCTTCTCCTGCCTCTTGACTTGAATAGCAGTCGGCTCTGGAAGATGATAACAACTTGGCTACCCAAGTCTTGCGTTTGCCCAGGGTTCATTGTCTCCCATTTTGCTTTAAGAAGCCTTAAAATTATCTATCTCGGCACAGAATGGGGTCAATTTCCCCTCTCTCGGCTCTCCCCGGTTCCCCTTTTTTATCTGCCGCCCGCAACCACAATTCGTCTCTCCATTCACTTATTTCTCTTCCCCCACCATTCCTCCGAACCCTTTGACAAACTGTTTTGGCACCGATCTCTGACGAAGCAGCTTTTGCTTCCAGGACGAATGTCCCATTTCTAAGGGAAACGCTGCGATGGGTTTTTCTGAAAGGTGTGCCTTTGACTCCGCAGTTCTTTGTGCCTTAACATTTACTTACGCCTTTTTCTTCCTGTATCATTGGGAAGGTTCATACGCTGGTCCAATCTGTCATCCGAGGGTCAGCAGCCCTTGTTCCTTGGGCCACGGCTCAAGGTGTAACTAGGACACAAGAGAAACACGGATAAAACATCAAGCTCCCTTGATTAGACCCCACAGTCCTCCTCTTATTCCTCCTCCTCTCCACACCCACACCCTCCCTTCTAGCACCGATGATGTTACCTAGTTTGGGTAAAGAAATGTCTGCAAGAAAACGATCAATTTCAGAGAGCACCAAGGACCCCACAGTCATTCTCCTCCTCCTCCTCCTCCTCCTCCTCCCAACCCCACTCTCTTCTAGCACTGATGATGTTACCTAGTTTGGGTCATGAACTGTCTGCAAGAAAACAATCAAGCTCAGAGAGCACCAAGGACCCCACAGTCCTTTCTTCTTCTTCTTCTTCTTCTTCTTCTTCTTCTTCTTCTTCTTCTTCTTCTTCTTCTTCTTCTTCTTCTTCTTCTTCTTCTTCTTCTTCTTCTTCTTCTTCTTCTTCTTCTTCTTCTTCTTCTTCTTCTTCTTCTTCTTCTTCTTCTTCTTCTTCTTCTTCTTCTTCTTCTTCTTCTTCTTCTTCTTCTTCTTTTT
>NW_015391437.1:40285-47580 GCF_001527695.2 Protobothrops mucrosquamatus
TTGTTTGTGAGGCCGTCTGTTGTTTCCAGTGGAGTTCCTAATGAACTGGCAGGTTGTTGAGGCATACCACAGTGGTGGGTAATTATACCAGAAGCGCCGTGGGCAAAGCTCATTTTTCCTCCACGCAAGGCGTCAGCTACCCGCTGGCAAATACTGTACTTCTCTAGCCATTGTGGATCTGGGTTGTTTAAAAAAAAAAATCATACTTCAACCCCCACACATCTGTAAAACACCCCCCCCCGCTCCCCCAGGTTTGGTCCTGACCTAATACAAATACACAATCCGAAAATGTACCACGCTGTACGTAAAAAGGCCATCTGTCGTGGTGCGTTTGAGAGGGAGAAATATAGCACCTGTTGGAAAGGGCCATATGGGCCACGTCTGAATCTGGTGGTGAACGGTGGGTCTGATTTAATGTAGTTTTTTTTTTTTTATTGTTTTGTGACTTTCCATTTTGGTGAGGTCCGTGCAGCTCTCGGAGCTTGCTTGTTTTTCCGCAGACGTTTCCTTACCCAATTAGGTAACGACATCAGCGCTAGAAGGGAGTGTGGGCTTTGTGGAGTGGAGGAGAAGGAGGAGGAAAAGGATGGGGTCCTTGGTCCTCTCTGAGCTTGGTGGTTTTCTTGCAGACATTTCACGACCCATCTAAGTAACGTCATCAGTGCTAGAAGGGAATGTGGGGTTTGTGAACAAGAGGAGGAGGAGGAAGTAGTTCTTGGTGCTTTCTGAGCTTGGTTGTTTTCTTGCAGACATTTCACTACTCAAACTAGGTAACAACATCAGTGCTAGAAGGGAGTGGGGATGGCTCTCTGTTTACACACTAGTCCAGGGGTGTCAAACTCAATTTCATGGAGGGTCGCATCAGCATTGCAGTTGCCCTCGGGGGGGCGGGGTGTGTGTGGCCAGGGTGGGTGTGGCCTACTGGGTGGGCGTGGATGGAGTGGGTGTGGCCTACTGGGTGGGCATGGCCAGCTCTACATCGTTCGCGTCGAGGGTGCCTGTGGGGGCCTGGGCAGGAGTGGGACAGATCTGAGGGTCTCTGGCAGAAGGGGGTGAGACCAGGGCAAGCGCCAAGGCATGGTCCATTTCTTCATTCCTCACAAAGGGTGACCCCTCCCCAGTATGCACCCAGGGGGCAGGGCTGACACGGCAGGGGCCGGTTCCTCGCTGTTTCCAGACGGCCTTGTGGAGCTAAGACTGAATGCGTTTCAGCATAGATGGCCACCACCAAATTCTACATTGGCTCCCGGCCGGCCTGGGCCAGGGCCAAGGCAGCGGGGGCCGTTCCCTCACTGTTTCCAGGATGGCTTCGCGGGCCACATGAAACCACTTCGCGGGCTGCCTCCGGCCCCCCGGGTCTTGTGTATGACATGTCTGTACTAGTGGCTTGCCCTGCCGGTGTTGGTGTGGGTGTTCTCGGTGGATCCATGATTAGGCTGTTGTTTACTATTAGCCTGTTTGTCTGAGTTGGTAGTTCCTTGAGGTGGGGTATCCTTTTACAATATCTTAGAATAGAGTTGGAAGGGACCTTGGAGGTCTTCTAGTCCAACCCCCTGCTTATCGATGGCTTGATTGTTGATCTAGTATTAATCTTGGTGTTAAATCTCTGCTTATTCAATTCCTTTCATTTCTTTCTTCTGCCTCATTTGGTGAATACAGAGGTCCACGTGTGGCAGTGGCCTGGGGGGGGGTATATGTAGTCCTCGACTTACGCACACAATTGAGCCGAAAATTTATGTTGCTAAGCGAGACATTTGTTAAGTGAGTTTTGCTCCATTTTATGACCTTCCTTGCCACAGTGGATAAGTGAATCGCTGCAGCTAAGTTAGCAACACGGTTGTTAAGTGAATCCATCTTCTCCCGTTGACTTTGCTCATCAGAAGACCGCAAAAGGGGATCACGTGACCCCGAGACCCTGCGACCGTCATAAAATGTGAGCCAGTTTCCAGTCATTTGAATTTTGATCACGCGGCCATAGGGACGCTGCAACGGTCGTAAGCGTGAAAAAAACAGTCATAAGTCACTTTCTTCAGCGCCACGATAACGTTGAATGATCAGTAAACGAAAGGATGTAAATCAACTCCCTATCCATCCTCCTCCTATCTTGTCATCGTCATACGATGGCAAAGAATATCAGGCTTTTCTCTGATCTGCTTATTGGGGGGAAAAAAGGGAAGCTATTTGAAGAAAAAGCTTAGCTTAAATCTGGGACAGATCGCTGGATGCTACCGCGACTTTCCGAAGCCAATTTGCGTACTTACTGTCAGAATACGACAAGGTTAGAATGGAGCATTCAACTAGGTGGAGCGTTTTTTACTTTACACATTTGAGCCTGTTAATGAACCCAGCTCAAGGCAAGCGGTACAATTACTGTTTGTTTCACATTCCTTGGCAAGTGCAAATTGCATCCTGCTGGGTAATCTGTTGCCTGGTTTCCGCGTTCCGGACCCAACTGATCCGAGCCATAAAAACGTGAAACAAAAAAAATAATAATAATTATCCTTTCATAAATCAGGAACGGAAAAACAGTAAGCTGGAGCGACCTCCTTTTAAAGCCATCTTTTCAATTTGAGCTGCTGTTTCTATACGGCGGTAAACGAGATTTTACGTTAACGTTCCACCCTTTGCTGAACAAATAAAAGTACAAATACGGGCTTATTGGGGGGGGGGGGAAGTGTATTCCGTCTTCTGTGAGAGAAATACTGAAATGGATTTGGCTTTACATTTTTATCTTATTTTATGACTTTAAAAAAAAGAGAGAGCCTTAATTTATCTGATTACACGGCATGATTATTAGCAGGCATAAAAGATAATTTAATGCATTCAGGGGACACAATAAAATGTTGATGGGTGGTACTGCAGTTCTAGGCTGCACTAACAGAGGGAGAGAATCGAGATCACGTGAAGTGTTAATACCACTTTACAAGGCCTTGGTAAGGCCACACTTGGAATGCTGCATCCAGTTTTGGTCACCATGATGTAAAAAAGATGTTGAGACTGTAGAAAGAGTACAGAGAAGAGCAAAAAAAGATGATTAGGGGACTGGAGGCTAAAGCATATAAGGAATGGTTGCTGGAATTGGGGATGTCTAATTTAATGAAGAGAAGTACGAGAGGGGACAGGATAGCAGTCTTCCAGTATCTCAGGGACTGCCCCAAAGAAGAGGCAGTCAAGCTATTCTCCAAAGCGCCTGAAGGCAGGACAAGAAGCAATGGATGGAAACTAATCAAGGAGAGAAGCAACCCAGAACTAAGGAGAGAATTTCCTAACAGTGAGAACAATTACTCAGTAGACAACTTGCCTCCAGAAGTTGTAAATGCTTCAGGTTTTTAAGAAGAGACTGGACAGCCATTTGTCTGAAATGGTGTAGGGCCGTTGTGGCGAACCTATGGCACGGGTGCCAGAGGCGGCACTCAGAGCCCTCTCTGTGGGCACGCGTGCGGTCGCCCCAGTCCTAGGCCTTCAGCTGGGTTTTATAAAACCTTTTTGCTTTAGGCCTCCGCCACCGTGTGCAAAAAAAAAAAGGTTCAATCAGTCAATTTCAACTTCTCACGGGGAAAAAAAAGATCTTGCAAAGTTGGAATTGATTGATTGAACTTTTTAGTCCCACCCAGTTTGCCGTTACCACCGCAGCCACACCCACCCAATGGGCCACACCCACTCGGCACCCGACAATGCATAAGTGGGTTTTGGGTTGCAGTTTGAGCACTCAGTCTCTAAAAGGTTCGTCATCACTGGTGTAGGGTTTCCTGCCAGAGCAGAGGGTTGGACTAGAAGACCTCTAAGGTCCCTTTTAATCCTGTCATTCTGTTATTCTGATTGCCTTTCTTCTCCTGTTTCTGAACACCAGGAGTAGGGACTTCTTGGTGGCTGGTGGAAGTGGTTTAACTTGTATCTGATCTGAGAAAGCTTGGGGATGAAAAGAGATTGCTTCAGGCACTTTTGAGGATGGGTTGACCAACAACTTCCAAAGAGGGAACAAGGATGCCCTTTATTAAAATTTATCTTAATGATTTAGGGCAGATTGTACTCTCCTCCAAACCTCATTCTCCTTCCCCCTTTTTCCTTTCGTGTGTAGCAGACTGGGATAATAGTAGCAGCAATAACGTTCACAAGACAACTTTGTCCTGTATTGCTCAAGGAATTTGCCAGCTGGCTCAGGAATTCTGGGAGTTGAAGTCCACTAGTCATAAAAGAGCCAAGGTTGCCTACCCCTGGTTTAAACAGTGGATTACAATGGGGCTTTAGCAGATCTCTTTGCATGTGAAGGAACCTCCCGATTATTTTTCTTTTTCTTTTGTTCTCCTTTCCTCTCTTTGAAAATGAATCTCTTTGTTTAAAAACCTTTCTCAAAACAAAGTACCTTCTTTCCATTTTAAATGCTAATAACATTTAACATTTTAAATGCCAATATGACCATTTATACAGTCAGGGGCTTTATGACCTAAAAACTTGTTGGGAGAAAAAATTGGCAAAATTGTGACAATTTATTTATTGTGCTTGCTATTTAAGAGAGAGTTTTTAGGAAAGTATGTGCAGTAGCTCCGTAGAGATGCGTGCTTTGAAAATATGAAATTATCTACACAGCCCAACTTGTAATCTCTTAATATCCAGAATTAAAATAGCCTCTGTTGGAATTAGTGAAATTGAATCTAAGCGGTAGCTAAACATGTTCTACTATTTCATTGATAGTTTATTCCATCTAATTGGTCTGGATGGACTCTTATGATCTATACGAAAATATAAATCTAAGAACATAAAAATATAAAGGTTTTAATAGGTTAAAAATAACATTAACATATTTATAAATACAGATGGGCCTCTTCCAGAATATCAAATATATCTTGTCATAAAGTAGAATTTATTTATCAACCTTTGAAATTTAGAATACAAAGAGTAAAAACTTTCAACATTACAGCAAAATAAAACAATATACCTATCCCACTGCTATTAATCAGAAATGAAAAACCCATTCTTTTGACAGATACAGCTCTGTGAAGTAAACATGGATGTAGAATAAAATAAAACCATCATTATATTTAGATACTATATACTGGTGTAGGCTTTAGTTCATTTCGCCCTCAGGACATAACAGAGTAACCAGACATGAAAAAGAATAACAAACATTATTTATTAGAACATGTTTTAACAATAAAAATAAAAATAACAATAATAGAGTTGGAAGGGACCTTGGAGGTCATCTAGTCCAACCCCCTGCTCAGGCAAGAAACCCTATACCATTTCAGACAAATGGCTGTCCAGTCTCTTCTAAAAAACTTCCAGTGTTGGAGCATTCACCGTTTCTGGAGGCAGGTTGTTCTACTGGTTAATTGTTCTCACTGTCAGGAAGTTTCTCCTTAGTTCTAGGTTGCTTCTCTCCTTGGTTAGTTTCCATCTGTTGCTTCTTGTCCTGCCTTCAGGTGCCTTGAAGAATAGCTTGACTCCGTCTTCTTTGGGGCAGCCCCTGAGATGTTGGAACAGTGCTATCATGTCACCCCTCGTACTTCATTAAACTAGATGCTTGGAAGGCATGTTTGGAAGGGACCTTGGAAGTCATCTAGTCCAACCCCCTGCTCAGGCAGGAAACCTTGTACCATTCCAGACAAATGGCTGTCCAGTCTCTTCTTAAAGACTTCCAGTGTTGGAGCATTCACCGCTTCTGGAGGCAGGTTGTTCCACTGGTTAATTGTTCTCCCTCTCAGGAAGTTTCTCCTTAGTTCTAGGTTGCTTCTCTCTTTGATGAGTTTCCATCCGTTGCTTCTTGTCCTGCCTTCAGGTGCCTTGGAGAATAACTTGACTCCCTCTTCTTTGGGGCCGCCCCTGAGATATTTTGCTTCATGTGCTTAAAAATACCAAAAGCCACCAGAAAGCAATGCACCTGGAGTTCATTTATGTTACCACAACCGATGTGGGAGTAATCCCTAGCCACTCATTTTGAACCATTACAGCTTCGCGAATTTCAATAAATAAATATCCCTCCGCTCACATCGACGTGCGCGTAAGGTGTGCCTTGCGATAAGCTCTGAAATTAAATTAGCTCAACAATATCAGTGCTTCAGTCTAGATCTTAGGAAATGCTCCCCGGAGGAGTCCTTCTGAAGCGTCACAAGAGATCTGTCCGTTCCTATAAACGAATGATTTGTGTTGCCATTGCAACAACCCATTTGGGAGAGAGAGAGAGAGAGAGAGAGAAAAGAGAGTTTCTTGCTTTTCGGACAGGTTTGCAACATTATTATTACTTTTTTCTTCCGGGAAAGCATTGAGTCATACCCCTGTATTCCCTAAAATGCTCATGGCTGAACATTTTGTCCATTTGATAGTAGCCAAATCTGGGATCGCTGCGCTTCACAGGTGCCAAGGCATTAAAACCAGATATATATATATATTTTATTCTTCTACACGTCCCATATGGCTGCAGATCGTGCGTTACCTGTTCTCTCCCCTAATTGTGCCGGCCAGCTGGATCCTTCTCGGTATGGACCCGAACCTTTTTTTTTTTTTTTTTTGCCAAGTCCAATAACTGCCGTTCTGGTTGAGAAAACGACCCTTCTGTCTCCTTTCAAGATTTTATGCACTCAGCTGTTCACATAATAACAACAACCGCGGCGTAACCGGTCGATCCGTTGTTTCTCAACTCCGGTCACTTGAAGAGGGATGGACTTCCAACTCCCAGCTGGCTGGGGAATTCTGGGAGTTGAAGTCCCACCCCTCTTAAAGAGTGACCAAGGTTGGGAAACACTGCAGTAGATGATGGACGATGGACGATGGATGATGACCATGCCATTAGAACGGTTGCTGGAATTGGGGATGTCTAGTTTAATGAAGAGAAGGACGAGGGGGGACATGATAGCAGCGTTCCAATATCTCAGGGGCTGCCCCAAAGAAAAGGGAGTCAAGCTATTCTCCAAAGCGCCTGAAGGCAGGACAAGAAGCAACGGATGGAAACTAATCAAGGAGAGAAGCAACCTGGAACTAAGGAGAAACTTCCTGACAGTCAGAACAATTAACCAGTGGAACAACCTGCCTCCAGAAGCGGTGAATGCTCCAATCTTGGAAGTTTTTAAGAAGAGACTGGACAGCCATTTGTCCGAAATGGTATAGGGTTTCCTGCCTGCGCAGGGGGTTGGACTAGATGACCTCCCAGGTCCCTCCTAACTTTGTTGTTGGGAGGGAGGGAGGGAGTGAGGGGGAGAGAGAGAGAGCACAAAGTCAAGGGGGGGGAGCTGGATTCACTTTACGACCATATTCCTAACTTAACTGCAGTGATTCTCTTAATAACTATGGCAAGATAGGTG
>NW_015391438.1:0-11991 GCF_001527695.2 Protobothrops mucrosquamatus
GGGGGGGGCTGGAGCAAGCAAGGGCCACAAATGTTGGGAAGGGTCACGCCAAACAGGGACGTAGTTTCCCCCCCACTTCGGGAGACAAACAGTTTGAACTCTCTGTGTCTGTGTTGTATGTATGCCCTTAATGACGTAAGGCTTCCATAAAACTTTGGCAGAAAAATGGCTTTTCACTCATTGTGGCTGAAGCTATAAAAAAAAACAGGATTATCAAAGGCACAAAGAGCTCTGACTGCAGGAAAATGCCCCCCCTCCTCATTTAAGATAACTATGCAAGACACACACACACACACACACACACACACACAGAGGTCTTCAGACACAAAAACGTCCCAATTTCTTTAACAATCTTCTTTCTTCCATCCTGCACTGAAACACAGAGGACTAGAAACCTCAATGTTGATTCTCAAAGGGCTTTTTCAGAGGTTAATTCTGCCCTTTGGAAATGAGGGGGGGGAACTGGCCTGCTTCTGCCCCCCATCCCAGCACAGAGGCTTGAAGATCAGACCTTATGCTCTGCGCAAATCGCATCCGGTCACTTCCTGCCTAAGTTCTCAGCAATCTATTTGGCATGCAGAAGACGCTGTGCGCGTCAAGGAAATGGGCACAATCCTGCGTCCTGCCAGCTGTTTTTGGTCCAGCTGCCCTGTGGTTTCCCCATAAAATCTTCTGTGGATCCAGTGCGTGGTTGGCTAATAAGAAACAGACAAAGAACGGTTGCAGGAATTGGGTATGTCTAAATAATGAAAAGAAGGACGAGGGTGACACGATAGCATCTTCCAGTATCTCAGGGGCTGCCCCAAAGAAGAGGGAGTCAAGCTATTCTCCAAAGCGCCTGAAGGCAGGACAAGAAGCACCGGGTGGAAAACTCATCAAAGAGAGAAGCAACCTAGAACTCAGGAGAAACTTCCTGACAGTCAGAACAATTAGCCAGTGGAACAACCTGCCTCCAGAAGCGGTGAATGCTCCAACACTGGAAGTTTTTAAGAAGAGACTGGACAGCCATTTGTATAAAATGGACTAGGGTCTCCTGCTTGAGCAGGGGGTTGGACTAGATAACCTCCAAGGTCCCTTCCAACTCTGTCATTCTGTATTCTGTCAAAGTTCAGAAGAGAAGGACGAGGGGTGACATGACAGCAGTCTTCCAATATTTGAGGGGCTGCCCCAAAGAAGAGGGGGTGTCCACCCATTCTCCAAAGCCCCTGAAGGCAGGACAAAAAACAACGGACGGAAACTGATCAAGGAGAGAAGCAACCTAGAATGAAGGAGAAACTTCCTGACAGTGAAAACAGTTAACCAGTGGAACAGCTTGCCACCAGAAATTCTGGGTGCTCCAACTACTGGAGGCTTTTAAGAAAAGACTAGACAGCCACTGGTCTGGAATGGCATAAGGGCTTCTGTTCAAGTTGGGGGTTGAACTAGAAGACCTCCAAGGTCCCTTCCTACTCTATTCTGTTATTACTTCCTAATTTCTCACAAGTCTCTTTGGGCTTTAGGAGACGCAGGAAGGAAACGGGCACAATTTATACATTTGGGAGAGAACCATTTGTAGGACACACACCCCCTGTGTGGGAGATCCCCCCAGACCCCCTCCTCTTTCCCTGCATCCCTTGTTTCCTCAATAATAATAACAATAACAATAATAATGTTGGAAGGGACCTTGGAAGTCATCTAGTCCAACCCCCTGCTCAGGCAGGAAACCCTATACCATTTCAGACAAATGGCTATCCAGTCTTTTCTTAAAAACTTCCAGTGTTGGAACATTCTCCGCTTCTGGAGGCAGGTAGTTCCACTGGTTAATTGTTCTCACTGTCAGGAAGTTTCTCCTTAGTTCTAGGTTGCTTCTTTCTTTGGTTAGTTTCCATCCATTGGTTCTTGTCCTGCCTTCGGGCGCTTTGGAGATAGCTTGACTCCCTCTTCTTTGGGGCAGCCCCTGAGATACTGGAAGGCTGCTATCCTGTCTCCCCTCGTCCTTCTCTTCGTTAAACTAGACATCCCCAATTCCAGCAACCGTTCCTCATATGTTTTAGCCTCCAGTCCCCTGATCATCTTTGTTGCTCTTCTCTGCACTCTTTCTAGAGTCTCAACATCTTTTTTACATCGTGGTGACCAAAACTGGATGCCGTATTCCAAGTGTGGCCTTACTAAGGCCTTGTAAAGTGGTATTAACACTTCCCCTGATCCTGATTCTATCCCTCTGTTAATGCAGCCCAGCACTGTGTTGGCTTTTTTGGCAGAGCCCCCATCCACATCTACACAGTAGCTATTTCCTAGAGATGAAACTTTCTATAAATTACAGCATCCTGCAAACTGCAGAAAAAAAAGGCCGCCTAAGAATGTCGATTATTTTGCTTTTTTTTCTGCTTTTCTTCTAAATGAGCCGTGCTTAGCGGTTTGCTTGAGTCGTCACTTTTATCCTGCTAAGGTTCGCTTTAAGTGCCCTTTTGCAAACCGCTTTGGGGCAGTGTAAAAAAAAATAAAATAAAAACAACGATACACCATTAGTACCCAATAACAATTGTTCGGGATCAACGCTTAAATTCCCCCCCATTTATAAGGGAAAAGGGAGAGACCATTATTCAGATATTCCCCCCGACGTGGAACACACAACAAGAAAGGTGATTCGACGCGATGCACAGACACAGCACATCCTTGCCACTGGAATGGAAAATGTGTCGACACAACTAAACTCTGTTTAAATCCACGGGACTGAATTCCTCAGCAAATTCCTTCGGCCTTTTTTTTTTTTAATAATATGGTAGGCACAACCGGGCCAATAAGAAAGCCAATTTGGTCTCGTGATTAAGGCAACAGGCTAGAAATTGGGAGACGGTGAGTTCTAGTCCCGCCTTAAACATGAAAGCCAGCTGGGTGATTTTGGGCCGATCACCAGGAGGCTGTGAGTTCTAATCCTGCCTTAGCCATGAAAGATGGCTAGGTGACTTTGGGCCAATAATCAGGAGACGGTGAGGTCTAGTCTGGCCTTGGGCGTGAAAGCCAGATGGGTGACTTTGGGCCAATCACCAGGAGGCGGTGAGTTCTAGTCCTGCCTTAGCCATGAAAGCCGACTGGGTGACTTTGGGCCAATCACCAGGAGGCTGTGAGTTCTAGTCCTGCCTTAACCATGAAAGATGGCTAGGTGACTTTAGGCTAATAATCAGGAGACGGTGAGTTCTAGTCTGGCTTTGGGCGTGAAAGCCAGATGGGTGACTTTAGGCCAATCATCAGGAGGCTGTGAGTTCTAGTCCTGCCAGGTAGTCCAGCCCTTTTCCCTCAGCCCAGCCCACCTCACAGAGTTGTTATTTTGGGGAAAATAGGAGAAAGAAGGTGCGTTGTATATGTTCATTTCCTTATTTGTAAAAATAAATACTGTACAAACAAACAAACGTTATTATCCTTGTCATCTTGTCATCTTTTTCACCTTTCCTACTCTTTTCTCCTATTGGTATCTTATGATTTATCACCAACTGTTGGTATCTTATGATTCATGATTGTAACTATGATTTATGATCTATCACTTTGTATGTACGCTGAGAGCTTACGCACTGCAGACAAATCCCTTGGGTGTCCAATCAAGAATGAAGAATTCTTTATTCAATATGATAAATAATAAAAGAATTGGCCAATAAAGAATTCAAGAATTCAAACAACCCCCGTCCCTTTCTTAGATGTCCTGCAAGGTCCCAACTCACCAGCCTTGATAGATAGATAGATAGATAGATAGATAGATAGATAGATAGATAGATAGATAGATAGATAGATAGATAGATAGATAGATAGATAGATACAGACAGACAGACAGACAGATAGAGAGATAGAGAGAAAGAGGGAGAGAGACAGAGAGACATAGAGATAGATAGATAGATAGATAGATAGATAGATAGATAGATAGATAGATATAAAGATAGTGACAGATATAGATAACAATAGATTGATAGCGATAGATAGATAGATAGATAACGATAGATATAGATAAAGATAGTGATAGATAAGATATAGATAACGATATAGATAAAGATAGTGATAGATAAGATATAGATAGATAACGATAGATATAGATAAAGATAGTGATAGATAAGATATAGATAGATAAAAATAGATTGATAGCGATAGATAGCGATAAATAGATAGCAATAGATAGTTAGATAGTTAGATAGTTAGATAGATAGATAGATAGATAGATAGATAGATAGATAGATAGATAGATAGATAGATAAACCTTTATCGTCATTTTTTACTGTGGGCACAAGGGCACACATTAAAAATGAAATTTAGTTGCTTGCTCTCAAGCCAGCTGCCCTCGTCCTGGCACTTTTCTCTCTGGCACAAACGGAGAATATATTTGGGCTGGCATTTTCCCAGACCATTACACTGCAAAACAAAACAATTTGAAAAAGAAAAAGAAAAGGAAGATGGAGAGGCTGGAGGATGGAGTAGTGAATGGGCAGCCTGGAAAAGAGAACGGAAGAGGTTTCTGCTGTGGTGAGATGCTGGCTCAACCAACCGCTTCCCTGCCCACTCGGCGGGATTGGCCCCAAGTGGTCTGCAAAAAAGGAAACCGAGGCCTTAAAAACAGCCACCCCCTCCGCCACCCCCTCCCGGAAGGGTCACCTCCGAGGATCAACAGAACCTCTGGATGACTCACAGCTGTATTTCCATTTCCCCCAGCATCTGGCACAGACTCCCACCTCAAGAGACCCTGGTTGTCAAATGGGACGCAGATGCGTTCCTGCATTAAACACTAAACACTAAAACATACGGTTGCTGGAATTGGGTAGGTCCAGTTTAACGAAGAGAAGGATGAGGGGGGACAGGATAGCAGCCTTCCAGTATCTCAGGGGCTGCCCCAAAGAAGAGGGAGTCAAACTCTTCTCCAAAGCATCTGAAGGCAGGACGAGAAGCAACAGATGGAAACTAACCAAGGAGAGAAGCAACCTAGAACTAAGGAGAAACTTCCTGACAGTCAGAACAATTAACCAGTGGAACAACCTGCCTCCAGAAGCGGTGAATGCTCCAACACTGGAAGTTTTTAAGAAGAGGCTGGACAGCCATTTGTCTGACATGGTATAGGTTTTCCTGCCTGAGCACGGGGTTGGACTAGATGACCACCAAGGTCCCTTCCAACTTCTTCTTCTCCTTCTTCATAATAATAATAATAATAATAATAATAATAATAATAATAATAATAATAGTAGTAGTAGTAGTAGTAGTAATAATAATAATAATAATAATAATAATAATAATAATAATAATAATAATAATAATAATATAATTATTATTATTTATGGCTCAGAAAAGTTTGGAAACCGCTTCTGGGCTTTGTGCTTGAGGTGGGGGGAAAAATGAAACTTTTACTCTGTTTTTTTTCTGATTAGATAGGGGTTGGGTTTTTTGTTGTTGTTATAGAAACGATATGTTTTGATATATCTGTCAGCGTTCAGCCAGACTGGATTTTTTTTTATATTTCAATGACCGTGCGAATGATATATTTGCTATTTTTTTAATCCTTTTTTGTACACAGTTTTTAATTGTTATTATTAGTGTCTGGTGGTTGCCACCTTTGGTGGTTCTTCTTTTCTTTATTTTGTGTTTTAATTTGGGGGGGAAGGAATTAAAAAAAAATTAAAAAGAAGTGGCTACTGTACAGTATACTATTAGGTAAGAGTTGAGATTGTATGTTGTGATCTTATTTTACGGGGAAGGGAGGAAGGAAGGAAGGAAGGAAGGAAGGAAGGAAGGAAGGAAGGAAGGAAGGAAGGAAGGAAGGAAGGAAGGAGAGGCATTTGTGCATGCACACATTAAGCAACCTAGAACTAAGGAGAAACTTCCTGACAGTTAGAACAATTAACCAGTGGAACAACCTGCCTCCAGAAGCGGTGAATGCTCCAACACTGGAAGTTTTTAAGAAGAAACTGGACAGCCATTTGTCTGAAATGGTCTAGGGTTTCCTGCCTGAGCAGGGGGTTGGACTAGATGACCTCCAAGGTCCCTTCCAACTTTATCATTATTATTATTATTAAATGTCTTGTCCACATGGAGGCCCTCCTTATCCCTCATGGCTTGTCGGCAGCCCATTCCTCCACTTCAATATCCCTCCAGCTTTCTTTGTAAGCCTTTGGTGTTCACACATTCTCACTTTATTTATTCATTTGATGGACGGATGGATTTCTAATAGCCGCCCATCTCAGCAAACCATAGTTTGGCTCATAGTTCAGGAAAAAAAACCAAAATAAGAGTGCAAAAGCTCCGATGCGGCCACCCTGTGGCTTCACAAGATCTTTAGAAAAAAAAAAAAAAGGGATGTTGGGCAGAGTTTTGCGATGACCGCAAAAAGACCCCTCCATTCTGCAGACCTGGGGAGGCAGGAAACCCCTTCTCAGCATTTCTCTCCCCCCCCCCCCCGGTTCCATTGCAGCTGGTCTGCATGGACTCTGGTGGGCAGAGGCAGGAAAGAGAGTCTGGGGGCTGGCTGGCCAGGAAGAGGAAGAGGAAGTGTCCGTGGCACCGTGTGCATCCGGAACAGTGTCCAGCACATCACTTTGCAAGCTTGCATGTCCTGGGGGGGGGGGGGAGTGGAGAGAAGGATCCCTCCCTCAATAACCTTTTGCCATAGACGGTGTTCCTTCCTGGCCCTGCACATCCCGGGGCATGGCGGATTTGACGCACGCCATGTTCCCACAGGGGCCTCCTCTTCTCCCACACCTCTGTGGGCACCCTCTCCCTTTTCGCCACAGGCACGGACGCCGGGACCCATCGTTCTCGGAAGCTGCTTTTGCAATCCGCTTTCTGTTCGCGTCAAGGGTTTGTGCAGTTATTGCTATGAAAAAAGACTTAGGCATGGGGGTTTCTTCGTTCCAATATCTGGGGGGGCTGCCCCAAAGAAGAGGGAGTCAAGCTGTTCTCCAAAGCCCCTGAAGGCAGGACAAGAAGCAAAGGATGGAAACTAATCAAGGAGAGAAGCAACCTAGAACTATGGAGAAACTTCCCAAAAGTTGGAACAATTAACCAGTGGAACAACCTGCCTCCAGAAGCAGTGAATGCTCCAACACTGGATTCACTTAACGACCATCTTACTAACTATAGTGATTCACTTAAGAAAAGTGTGGCAAGAAAGCTCATAAAAATGGAGCAAGACTTAACAAACCTCTCACTTAGCAACATCAAGCTTGAGCTCAATTGTGGTCGTACGTCAAGGACTACGTTTACTGGGGATGCGGCAATGGTCGTAAAGAGTTTAAAAACTGGTCACCGGTCACTTTTTTCCAGTCCTGTTGTAACTTTGAACGGTCACTAAACGAATGGCTGTTAAGTCGAGGACCACCTGGATATGGGGAAGGGGGCGTTGGTGTGGCTAGTGAGATAGCTGGCAAGAAAGGTCGTAAAATGGGGCAACACTGGAAGTTTTTAAGAAGAAACTGGAAAGCCATTTGTCTGAAATGGTGTAGGGTTTCCTGCCTGAGAAGGGGGTTGAACTAGACGACCTCTAAGGTCCCTTCCAACTTTATTATTATTATTATTATTATTATTATTATTATTATTATTATTATTATTATTATTATTATTATTATTATTATGAAGAGGAGGAGGAGGAGGAGGAGGAGGAGGAGGAGGAGGAGGAGGAGGAAGAAGAAGAAGAAGAAGAAGAAGAAGAAGAAGAAGAAGAAGAAGAAGAAGAAGAAGAAGAAGAAGAAGAAGAAGAAGAAGAAGAAGAAGAAGAAGAAGAAGAAGAAGAAGAAGAAGAAGAAGAAGCAGCAGCAGCAGCAAAGGATGGAAACTCATCAAAGAGAGAAGCAACCTAGAACAAAAAAAAGAGAAATTTTCTGGACTAGGAGAAGAATTAACCAGTGGAGCAGAAGTTGCCTCCAGAAGTCGTGGGTGCTCCATCCCTGGAGGTTTTTAAGAAGAGATTGGACGGCCATTTGACCAGGAATGGCATAGGGGTCTCCTGCTTGAGCAGGGGGTTGGACTAGATGACCTCCAAGGTCCCTTCCAACTCTGTTAAAAAGGGAAGAGGGCTGCTATGTTCTTATCCTGAACATCGCCAGAGGGAAATGGGGAGATGGGTGCTGGGCAGATCGTTGTCTTTTCTGCAGCATTTGGGAATATTTATTGATTGATTGGTGTTTTCAATTGCAATCAAATGGATCGTAATTTCACCAGGGCAGGAATCTTCGTTTTCTCTCCTGATAATTATATAAGGAGAAACAGAGGGCAGCTATGTGGATGCTACACCAGTGTTTGTCAAATGTGGTAACTTTAAGATGCATGGACTTCAGGTTCCCAGAATTCCCCCAGCCAGAAAATGTGGACTTCAACTCCCAGAATCCCCCCTGCCACCAAAACGTGGACTTCAACTCCCAGAATTCCCCCTGCCAGTAAATGTGGACTTCATCTCCCAGAATTCCCTCACCCACCAGACATGGACTTCAACTCCCAAAATTCCCCCTGCCAGCAAATGTGGACTTCAACTCCCAGAATTCCCCCAGCCAGCAAATGTGGACTTCAACTCCCAGAATTCCCCCAGCCAGCAAATGTGGACTTCAACTCCCAAAATTCCCCCAGCCAGCAAATGTGGACTTCAACTCCCAGAATCCCCCCTGCCACCAAAAGTGGACTTCAACTCCCAGAATTCCCCCTGCCAGCAAATGTGGACTTCAACTCCCAGAATCCCCCCGGCCACCAAACATGGACTTCATGAACAAAAAGTGCTTTTTCTGACAGGGTTGATCCGATGGGAATCGGGCAGAAACCCATCCTGGCTCTTGTTCCCACATTCTGGAAACCCTGGCGGGTGAAAATTCCTCTGTTTTTATCTATCCTCCAGCCAGCAGGCAAAGGCATATTTATTTCGGTTGCAATTCAACTGAAAATTAAATCATTTCTATTGCAGCTTCTAAACGGACTGTTTTAAGCGGTTTTGACTAGACACAGATAATGACCGAATCTGCAGGATTAACTCATTTCCTGAGGGCAACCGAGTTCACCAAAGCATAAATTATCCATATGTTGTGTCCACCTAAGACTCCAAAACACAAAACAAAATTAAAGCCCTGACTGAAGTTAAAGTAACACAACTGTCAGGTTTCAAACTGACCTGAATTAAGTCAGTTTATAACAAGGGTCTTCAACCTTGGCCACTTTAAGACTTGTGGACTTCAACTCCCAGAATTCCTCAGCCAGTACCTCAAGCATGGCCACTTTAAGACTTGTGGGCTGAGGGCTAGCTGAGGAATTCTGGGAGTTGAAATCCACAAGTCTTAAAGTGGCCATGTTTGAAGGCCCCTGGTTTACAACATCTTTTATCTCTTTTTAAGAATTATTTCAATCCAGCAGATAAAAGTGTGGGCATATCAATCATCCTTCCCCACCAGGGAGCCTGGGACTACATCTCCCAGAATCCCCGGCTTGGATAGGCGAGCCCCTGAGGTAGAATGGCTCTGTAGAATGAGTCCTTGACTTACGACCCAAATTTCTGTTGTTAAGTGAGACAGTTGTTAAGTGAGTCTTGCTCCATTTTACGACCTTTCTTCCCACGGTTGTTAAGTGAATCACTGCAGTTGTAAAGTTACTAAAGTAGTTGTTAAGTGAATCTGGATTCCCCCACTGACTTTGCTTGTCAAAAGGTCACAAAAGGGACCACGTGACCCCCCCAGGACGTTGTGACCGTCATAAATATGAATCCGTTGCCAAGCATTCGAATGTGGCAATGGTTGTAAGTGTGAAAACGGTCATAAATCACTTTTTCCAGTGCCGTAGTAACTCTGAACGGTCACTAAGCGAGTGTTGTAAATCAAGGAGTAGCTGTAGGGGCATCTGATGTGCCCAAATCAATTCCCAGAGATGCTTCTCAGCTCGTCAGGGAGAGGCACAGGCCTCACAACTCTGCACAGGCTTCACAACTCAGCACAGGCTTCACAACTCTGCACAGGCTTCACAACTCGACACAGGCTTCACAACTCAATACAGGCCTCACAACTCTGCACAGGCTTCACAACTCTGCACAGGCTTCATAACTCGGAACAGGCTTACAACTCTGCGCAGGCTTCACAACTCAGCACAGGCTTCACAACTCTGCACAGGCTTCACAACTCTGCACAGGCTTCACAACTCAGCACAGGCTTCACAACTCAATACAGGCCTCACAACTCAGCACAGGCTTCACAACTCAATACAGCCTTCACAACTCTGCACAGGCTTCACAACTTGGCACAGGCCTCACAACTCTGCACAGGCTTCACAGCTCAATACAGGCTTCACAACTCTGCACAGGCTTCTCAGCTCAATACAGCCTTCACAACTCTGCATAGGCTTCACAACTTGGCACAGGCTTCACAACTCTGCACAGGCTTCACAACTCTGCACAGGCTTCGCAACTCAGCACAGGCTTCACAACTCAGCACAGGCTTCTCAGCTCAACACAGGCTTCACAACTCGGCACAGGCTTCACAACTCAGCACAGGCTTCACAACTCGCCGCTGCCAAACCACGGCTGTTTATTTATTTAGCCACAAAGACAGTCATCCTTTGTGTGACACACAGCCAGGCCTGGCGCCCGGCAGGGCTGGATCCGTGGGCCGGGAGGAAGCGGGCAAGATAATGAAACCGGGGCGTGTTTTGCCTTTCGGCACCCCTTCACTTTCGCCGGCCCTTACGAGGAATTCTGAGTGTGGAGTCACCTGGTGGCACCCTTTTCCGACCCACAACTTGCATCCCGAAACCTAGAAGATATTCATTGGGGGGGGGGCTTGGATTCGTGTGGGACAATCTGCAAAAGGTTAAAAGTGTTTTTATCTCCGGGGAAAGCCGGACAATTTATTCAACTTGAAAACGGAGTTGAAAGTAAAGAAGAAGCAGGAATCTAACTTCTAACTCTCTGGTTTCACAACAAGAGCATCAAAGTCTTCCAGTATCTCAGGGGCTGCCCCAAAGAAGAGGGAGTCAAGCTATTCTCCAAACCACCTGAAGGCAGGACAAGAAGCAATGGATAGAAACTAATCAAGGAGAGAAGCAACCTAGAACTAAGAAGGAATTTACTCACAGTTAGAACAATTAACCAGTGGAACAACCTGCCTCTAGAAGTTGTGAATGCTCCAACAACACTGGAGGTTTTTAAGAATAAACTGGACAGCCATTTGTCTGAAATGTTGTAAGGTTTCCTGCCTGAGCAGGGGGTTGGACTAGATGACCTCCAAGATCCATTCCAGTTCTATTCTATTCTAAAGCTCCGAGGTGGCTAAATGCAAACTTTTTGCCTCCGAGCTGAGCTTCGTTTCTTGGCCGTGATTGTGTCTCCAAATAGTTTGGATCATTTGCAACCTGGTTGCCATTTGCCTGGGGGGGGGGCAGTTAAGGTACTGTGAAAAGGCCCAAGATCCTGCACTGTGACCATCCCTTAAACAGGAGCCAGCCGTGTGCTGCAGCTGCCCAAAAAGGCCAACACAGTGCTGGGCTGCATTAACAGAGGGAGAGAATCAAGATCCCGTGGAGTGTAAATACCACTTTACAAGGCCTTGGTAAGGCCACAGTTGGAATCCTGCATCCAGTTTTGGTCACCACGAAGTAAAAAAGATGCTGAGACTCTGGAAAGAGTGCAGAGAAGAGCAACTAAGATGATTAGGGGACATATAAGGAACGGAATTGCTGGAATTGGGTATGTCTAGTTCAGGGGTAGGCAACCTTGGCCCCCTCATGACTCGTGGACTTCAACTCCCAGAATTCCTCAGCCAGCATGGCTCAGCATGGAAACCTCTCCCTTTCCCCTCAGCATGGCTGGCTCAGGAATTCTGGGAGTTGAAGTCCACAAATCATAAAAGAGCCCAGGTTTCCTACCCCTGGTCTAGTTTAATGAAAAGAAGGACCAAGGATGGCAGGATGGCAGTCTTCCAGTATCTCAGGGGCTGCCCCAAAGAAGAGGCAGTCAAGCTATTCTCCAAAGTCACCTGAAGGCAGGACAAGCAACGGAGGGAAACTGACTAAAGAGAGAAGCAA
>NW_015391438.1:12091-14591 GCF_001527695.2 Protobothrops mucrosquamatus
TTATTATTATTATTATTATTATTATTATTATTATTATTATTATTATTATTATTATTATTATTATTATTATTATTATTACTTTTGTCCTCCTTTGCCACAGTCCAGATTCAGAAGTCGCAAGGATGTTGTCAAGGAATGGCCCACTGCCTCTATGTCACATCCAAGGAAACAAGAGTTGTGGGTCCTTGCAAACATCTGAAGTCAGTTTCGCTTTCCTTCAGCTTAAACAGAGCGAAATAGTCACGATACGATCTCTGCGGGCGTACGAAAATAAGGAATCAAGGAATCCACCCAGACCAAAATTGACCCGACCGACTCGGACTAGTGTACAGGGAGTCCTCATTCATTTAGTGACCGTTCAAACTTAAGTAAACCCCAGACGTAATTCGACAGGCAGCACCATGCATGATCCAGATGAATTAAAGCAGGAGTCTTCCAACTTGGCCCTTTGATGACTTGTGGACTTCAACTCCCAGAATTCCTCAGCCAGGCACGAAGTCCACAAGTCATCAAAGGGCCAAGTTGGAAGACCCCTGACCTAAAGCCAAGAGCCGAAGGAGGCCACAGAAGGGAGAGGAGGAGAAGGAATCCCACCCTTTGGACCTTGAATGGTGGAATCCGCCCTGGTAGGCCAGGAGTAAACCTTCTGGAGAAGAATGGCAGGAAGTGAGAGAGACCCAGGTCTTCTCCTCCTCCTGTTCTTCTGAGGAAGACCGGGCCAGATGGGTGGAAACTGCCCTTCGTGGACTTCCTGGTCCTGGGAATTCCAGAACGTGGCATCCCAACAGCTCTGGAGGCCCCAGCTGAGGAGGCCTCCCTCGCTTGGCCCCGTCCATCCTTTGGGTTGGTTCTCCTGCTTGCAACCAGCCCCGAAGCCCTGAACACTCACCATCCCCTTCCACTTTCTCGGGGCTTCGGCTCCAGATGATCTGACGGCTCTTCGGCCGGACCTGGAAACTCCTGCGCTCCGGCCGCTGCGACTTCTTCTGGTAGAACAAGGTCAGGACGGTGCCCATCTCCAAGCAGCTGAGGACCTGGGCCAGGTCTGCCCCGTTGGCGGCCTCCATCCGGGAGGGGTCTTCCGGGAAGCCATTGGTGGTACTGTTCAGTCTGGAGAGGGACATCTTTCAGCACATGGCCCGGAGGGGTCCTGGCGACGGGGGTCTCCTCCGAGGCGGCTTCAGAGGGTGAGGGTGGTGCCCTTCAGTGCCCTGGGGGAGAATTTTGGAAGGTTGGTCATCTTACACATGAAAGAAAGAGAGAGAGAGAGAGAGAGAGAGGGAGGGAGACACAGAGAGAGGGAGGATAGGAAGACTCAGGAGGGATGAGATAGAAAAAGAGGAAGGGAAAAGGAGGGAAGAGGGAGAGAAAGAGAAGGAAGAGGAGGGAAGAGAGAGAGAATAAAGGAAGGATGGAAGGAAAGGAACCAGGAGAAAGAGAAAGGGAGGAAGGCAAGGAAAGTGGAGAGAGAGAGAAAGAGAAGGAAAGGTAGGAAAGGAAGGTACGGTAAGGAAGGAGGGGAGAAACAGAGACAGTCGAAAGAAGGAAGGAAAGGAACCAGGAGAGAGAGAAGGAAGGGAGAAAGAGAACGAAGGAAGGAAGGAAGGAAGGAAGGAAGGAAAGAAAGAAAGAAAGAAAGAAAGAAAGAAAGAAAAGGAAGGGAGAGAAAGGGAAAGAAGGAAAGGAAGGAGGAGAGAGAGAGAGAAAGGGAAAGAAGGAAGGAAAGGAAGCAGGAGAGAGAGAAGGAAGAAGGAAAGAGAGAGAGAAAGAGAAGGAAGGAAGGAAGGAGGAAAGAAAGAAAAGGAAGGGAGAGAAAGGGAAAGAAGGAAAGGAAGGAGAGAGAGAGAGAGAGAAAGGGAAGGAAAGAAGGAAGGAAGGAAAGGAAAAGAGAGCCGGGCGATACGCACCTCCTCGATCCTTCACGGGAGCATCTCTCCCCTCCCGGGGGGGGGGGTCGCGGGGGGGGGCGAGCAACCGGCTCCCTGCTGGGCCCGTGGGGAGGGGGCGTCTGGGGAGGGGGCGCCGGAGGGGGGCCAGCCAGGCACCGGCTCGCATCAGCCCGACCGACCGACCGACCGTCCAGCGGCTGCCTTAGCGGGGCGCGGCGGGGGCGGCGGCGGAGGCTCCGTCTCTCCGGGCAGCGGCGGCGGCGGCTGCAATGGACGCGCGGAGGAAACGCCGCGGCGCCCGGCCGGAAAGACTCGGGAGGAAGGGAGGAATTTGGGGAAGGGAGGAGCGGAGGAGGAGGAGGAGGAGGAGAGAAAAGCGGGGAGGGGGGGCGCAGCGGGCGAGCAGGCTCGGCGGGGGGGGGGGGCGGGCAGCGGCGGAGGGCGACCCCTGGAGGAGGCCGGAGAGCCTGCAGCCGCCCGGCCAGCGGTGCCCAGATGCGGAGGAGAAGCAGCCGGGCTCGGCTTCCCCGGCGCCTGGCGGGGCGAGGAAGGCGCGGGGAGGAAGGGAGGGGTCTTTGCAGCCCTCCCCCCGGGAGTCACCGGGGGGCCGC
>NW_015391438.1:19591-25367 GCF_001527695.2 Protobothrops mucrosquamatus
GGAACTCTGTGCCATTCTTTCCAAGTCTGCAGAAGAAGAAGACCCGAGGAGGGGGGGGTCTTCAAAATGTCCAGCAAGACAGACAAGGTCAACCCATGGATGGACAAGACCCAATCCAGTTCGGACTCTTTGGGCGACCGTGTTGGGTGTTAAACCGGACCTCCTTCTTTCCCTGGATGACCAAGTCGTCCGTTCTCGGGAAGCCAAGTTGGAGAAGATGTCGGGGCCAAATGGTTCCGCTGCTGGAGAACTGGTAGAAGCCCTGGGCCTGGTGGATCAGAAGGCACCTGCCCAGGTGCAGGAAGAAAGGAAGAATACAGCCCCCAGTTCCTCTGGAGAAAGAAGGAACTCGTGTTCGTCGGTGGTCGCTTCTCCAACTGAGGAGAACGAAGAAGAAGGCTCCCAGGTAACCATATTTGGGATACGGGATGGGTCTCTTTTTTTTGTAATCGGTTCTGTCCCAGCCTACGTACGTCCTTGTTACTTCACAAAGACAACCCCTCTTTTAATAATAATAATAATAATAATAATAATAATAATAATAATAATAATAATAATAATAATAATAATAATAATAATAATAAAAAGTTGGAAGGGACCTTGGAGGTCATCTAGTCTAACCCCCTGCTCAGGCAGGAAACCCTCTACCATTTCGGACAAATGGCTGTCCAGTCTCTTCTTAAAAACGTCCAGTGTTGGTGCATTCATCGCTTCTGGAGGCAGGTGGTTCCACTGGTTAATTGTTCTAACTGTCAGGAAGTTTCTCCTTAGTTCTAGGTTGTTTCTCTCCTTGATGAGTTTCCACCCGTTGCTTCTTGTCCTGCCTTCAGGCGCTTTGGAGAAGAGCTTGACTCCCTCTTCTTTGGGGCAGCCCCTGAGATATTGGAACACTTCTATCCTGTCCCCCCTCGTCCTTCTCTTCATTAAACTAGACATACCCAATTCCAGCAGCCGTTCCTTATATGCTTTAGCCTCCAGTCCCCTAATCATCTTTGTTGCTCTTCTCTGCACTCTTTCCAGAGTCTCAGCATCTTTTTTACATCATGGTGACCAAAACTGGATGCAGCATTCCAAGTGTGGCCTTATCAAGGCCTTGTAAAGTGGTATTAACACTTCACGTGATCTTGATTCTCTCCCTCTGTTAATGCAGCCCAGCACTGTGATTCCCCAGACTCAACTACCGGGATCACAGGCTGGCACGGAATCACAATGTAATCTCTGCATTTGTAATTTACGCTTTATAAGGGAAGCATCCAGACGTCGTTCCTTGCTTCCTTCCAGATTATCAGCTCTCAAAGTAGGGATGGGACCGGGCAAAAAAATATGGGGCATTGGCCAACGGGTGTGGAACAAACTTTAGAATCCTTCCCTGTTCTGGAAATAATCTTCTAGAGTAGCGTTTCTCAACTTTCAGATACTTGGACTTCGACTCCCAGAATTCTCCAGCCAGCATAGCTGGCTGGGGAATTCTGGGAGTTGAAGTCCACCTGTCTTTTAAGTGCCTATGATTGAGAAAGAGGGATGAAAAATACACAGAGTCCTTGGCCGTTTATTTAGTGACCCTTCAAAAGTTACAACGGCGTCGCAAAAAGGGACTTACGACCGTTCCTCGCACCCACGACCGCTGCAGCGTTCCCCAGTGGTCATGTGATCAAAATCAGCCGCTTGGCAATTGGCTCATATTTATGACGGTTACAGGGAGGGCGGGATCACGCGATCCCCTTTTTGCGTCCCTCCTGCGAGCAAAGTCAAAGGAGAGGGAGCCCGATCCGCTTAGCGACCATGTGGCTAACGGCAGCGATTGGCTTAACCGCGGCAGCGAGAAAGGTCGTAAAACGGGGCAAAATTCCCTGAACAAATGTTTGACTTAGCAACCGAAGTTTTGGACCGACTTGTGATCGTAAGTGGAAGACTGCTTCTCACCTGCATCCGTTTCAAAATGTTTCTTCCTGTTTTACTGCAGGAGCCGGAGGTCACACCGGGTTGGGCCTCTCCGGTGGACGTCCTGCTGTCCGTGGTGGATAGCCTGAAGACCTGTGAGACGGCCCTCCTGGACGCAACTGCAGTGAAACTGGCCGTGATTTTGCAAAAAGAGAAAACTGATCTGAAGGACAAGGTGAGAGGGTCCGTAGAAGTCGGAACCAGCCAGACGATGGGGTCCCAAGAGATTGGACGGCCGTTGGTCTGAAACGGTATAGGATTTCCGGCCTGAGCAGGGGGTTGGACTAGATGATCTCCAAGGTCCCTTCTATTCTATTCTATTCTATTCTACTCTACTCTACTCTACTCTACTCTACTCTACTCTACTCTACTCTACTCTGTTCTATTCTATTTCCTATTCTATTTCCTATTCTACTCTACTCTATTCTATTCTATTCTATTCCCTATTCTACTCTACTCTACTCTATTATCTATATAAATAAAAATGTAAATGTTCGTTTGTTCAAAATCTTAAATCTCCGAAAGTTCTTCACCAATTGTTTTGAAATTTTGACACAACGTTGCATTCGAATATGCGCGTGTTTTTATATACCTATACTAGCTGTACCCAGCCACGCGTTGCTGTGGCTCAGACAGGTTAAATGTTTTTACCTGTCACAGGTGTGACATCTATATAATAGTAGGTATATAAAAACACGCGAGTATTCGAATGCAACGTTGTGTCAAAATTTCAAAGCAATCGGTGAAGAACTTTCGGAGATTTAAGATTTTGAACAAACGAACATTTACATTTTTATTTATATAGATTATGTAGATGTCACACCTGTGACAGGTAAAAACATGCCTTTTTTCATAAACAGCGCCATCTGTTGGATGTAAAAGCAACACACGCTTTTACCAGACTGAGCCACAGCAACGCGTGGCTGGGTACAGCTAGTAATAATAATAATAAAGTTGAAAGGGACCTTGGAGGTCTTCTAGTCCAACCCCCTGCTCAGGCAGGAGACCCTATATACCATTTCAGACACATGGTTGTCCAATCTCTTCTTAAAAACGTCCGGTGTTGCAGCATCCACAACTTCTGGAGGCAGGTTGTTCCACTGGTTAATTGTTCTCACTGTCAGGAAGTTTCTCCTTAGTTCTAAGTTGGATGTCTCTTTGATAAATTTCCATCTGAAGCTTCCTATCCTGCCCTCAGGTGCTTTGAAGAATAGGTAGACCTCTCTTTACTTTGTGGCAGCCCCTCAGATATTGGAAGACTCCTATCATGTCACCCCTTTTTCCTTCTTTCCACTAGACTAGACCTACCTTAGTCCTAGTGGACGATCCCTTAAATAGGAGCCAGCCGTGTGCTGCAGCTGCCAAAAAGGCCAACACAGTGCTGGGCTGCATTAACAGAGGGAGAGAATCAAGATCACATGAAGAGTTAATACCATTTTACAAGGCCTTGGTAAGGCCACACTTGGAATGCTGCATCCAGTTTTGGTCACCACGATGTAAAAAAGATGCTGAGATTCTAGAAAGAGTACAGAGAAGAGCAACAGAGATGATCAGGGGACTGGAGGCTAAAGCATATAAGGAACAGTTGCTGGAATTGGGGATGTCTAGTTTAACGAAGAGAAGGACGAGGGGCGACAGGATAGCAGTCTTCCAGTATCTCAGGGGCTGCCCCAAAGAAGAGGGAGTCAAGCTATTCTCCAAAGTGCCTGAAGGCAGGACAAGAAGCAATGGATGGAAACTAAGGAGAACCTAGAACTAAGGAGAAATTTCCTGACAGTGAGGACAATTAACCAGTGGAACCACCTGCCTCCAGAAGCGGTGAATGCGCCAACACTGGAAGTTTTTAAGAAGAGACTGGACAGCCATTTGTCCAAAATGATATAGGGTTACCTGCCTGAGCAGGGGGTTGGACTTGATGACCTCCAAGGTCCCTTCCAACTTTATTATTATTATTATTATTATTATTATTATTATTATTATTATTATTATTATTATTATTATTATTATTATTATTATTATTATTATTATTATTATTATTACCCAATTCCTGCAACCGTCCTTTGCATGTTTTATCTTCCCATCCCCTGATCACCTTTGTTGCTCTTCTCTGCACTCTTTCCAGAGTCTCGACACCTTTTTTGCATCATAGTATAGTTTTTTGGAATACATAGTATTCCAAAAAGGATCTGACCAAAGCAGCATAAAGCGGTTCTTCCTAAGCCTTGGACCGTCAATGCTGCTTGAATGTGGTTTCGGAAGAACTCCTGAAGGCTCCTGGAGAACCCCAACATGGTCGCTGCTGAAGTTCCTGATTCCCCTGACTGGTGATCCTTACTCATCTCTCTCTCTCTTCCATCCTTCTTCTTCAGGTCTCAGAAATAGTGGAATGGCTGTATTGGGAGATCAGCAGCATCCCGGCAGGCAGAGCTCGGAGGGCGGCGTTGAACGTGGTGACTTCTCTAGCAGAGGTGTCTCCTGAAGACGTGGTCTCCAGCCTCTTGAAACACTCCTTGCCCTGCAATGGGTATGACACTGCTGCCTCACCGGCCTGGATTTCAGGAGGGGAGGTCCATAATTAGCACTCCAAGCAACGGGCTTCCGATCATACCTGTTCCAAAGGTGTTTTCCAGGAGGCAACTGGACTTCCATGTTTTTCTTCTGAAGACGTTTCGCTTCTCATCCAAGAAGCTTCTTCAGCTCTGATTGGGTGGTGGGGAACGGAAAGATTTATACTCCTTGCAGACTGCTGGTCATTTGCATCCTTGAGGTCGTTGAGGCCACCTGGAGGTTTACCAGTGTCCTCAGGGTCACCTGAGTGGTGCAAATGGGTGTGGGGCCTTCTTGGAACTGTGTTGTAACTGGAGATAGATGATGTCGTATCCCCCCTCCCTGTTGAGGGAGGGCTGTTCAATTTTGAGACAGATGGCCTCTTGGACCCCTCTTTCAAACCAGCGGTCCTCTCTGTCCAGAATGTGGATTTTGATAAATCTCCAAGTGGCGTCAACGACTCTCTAAAAGGAGGCAAATGACCGGCTGTCTGCAAGGAGTATAAATCCTTCCATTCTCCCACCATCCACTCAGAGCTGAAGAAGCTTCTGGGATGAGAAGTGAAACATCTTCAGAGAAAAGCAAGAAAGTCCAGGTGCCTCGTGAAAGAAGCACCTTTGGAACAAGCAGGACCTGGAGGACTGTGGGGACCAAAACTGGATGCAGGATTCCAAGCGTGGCCTTACCAAGGCCTTGTAAAGTGGTAGTAACACTTCACGTGATCTTGATTCTCTCCCTCTGTCGATGCAGCCCAAGGACTGTGCTGGCCCTGCACCCGTTGCAGCCTGACCAGGCCGGTGGGTGAAGTCACACACCTGTCCACACTTCCCTTTCACAGCACGGCCTCCGAGATGTGGCGGACTCTCTGCGTGGTTCCCGAGACCAACACCAAGGTCCTCTGGCACTTGCTCCGAGAGCTGAAACGGGGAGCCAGCTTGCCTGAACACGGCTGCAGCGCCGGAGACACTGCCGGTTACACGGAGTCTCTCGCTCCTTTGGCAGTAAGTGTCAGCCCTGCAAGGTAGACCAAAGCAGAGCACGAACACCCCAGGGAAGCTCAAACGATGGCTACAATCCCAGAAGGCTACAATCGCTGACTATAGGGGGCGAAATTTTGGCCCCCTCAGAGAGGGCTCGCAACTTGGGAGTCCTCCTGGATCCACGGCTGACATTGGAAGACCATTTGTCGGCCGTGACCAGGGGGGCGTTTTATCAGGTTCGCCTGATCCACCAGTTGCGACCTTTTCTGGACCGGGACGCCTTGCGCACGGTCACTCACGCTCTCGTC
>NW_015391439.1:0-2579 GCF_001527695.2 Protobothrops mucrosquamatus
CCCCCCCCCCCAAGAGGAGGGCAGGGTGGAGAAATTCCCGCTAACAAAGAAGTCATTGACCAGTTGGGAGGAGAAAACCGGGGCTTTGGGGGGGCTGATCAGGCGGAACGAGAGATTTCCCGACCCAACCAAAAGGAGGCGGCGGCGGGGGGGGGGAGGAAGAGGAGACGCCGTCCCGCGCGCCCGCCGGGAAGCCGAGTTACCTTTGCCGCCCCTTCATCCCTCCTAATTCCGGCGTGCCCGGCTCGCACCGCGCGCTGCTTGCCAAAGGCAGCCCCGGCGCGCCGAGGCCGCTTACCTTCGGCCACCCCTTCACCTGCTGGCCACGCCCTGCCCTTGCAGGCCACGCCCCATCGCCCCGACCCACCTGGCTCCCTCAACGACGCCCTGGCTGATTCAGCTCTGACTTAGCCGGGAAGGGGCATCGGGGGTGGGGGGGGGGAGCAGATAACGCTTCGGCCGGCCTCGCCAGGTGGGGGCAGGCCGGCCACGTCCCGGGACTCGGGCCTCGAAGCAGGAGAGCGGCGGGGGCAAGAGAGGGAGAGGAGAAGCCCACCGCACCCCCTTCAGCCAGGGCTTCGTCTGTTTTGGGAGCGCTTGCACCGCGCCCCCTTCAGCCAGGGCTTCGTCTGTTTTGGGAGCGCTTGCACCGCGCCCCCTTCAGCCAGGGCTTCGTCTGTTTTGGGAGCGCTTGCACCGCGCCCCCTTCAGCCAGGGCTTCGTCTGTTTTGGGAGCGCTTTCCCAAACTCCCAAAGGGTGTGGCTCCGGAGAGCTTTCGGAGCTCCCCCAAGCAGACGTGTGGACCCCCGTGACTTTCCAAGGGTTGTTCGGTTTACCGTTTCCTGGCATCCCTCGGTGTTAGAAGTCAGGTTGGATGGGAGTGTCACCTAGTTCAGCAATCTAGACGTTGAGTAAATATACGATTAAGAAGTCCTTTGGTGTATTTATAAATACACCAAATGTAAATGTTTGTCTTTAAGAAGAGGAGATGATCGGCTAGTACCCCTAAACTGCATCCGAGGTGGTGGAAAAGAAGGTGATGGGAAGTGTAGGATAGTTGGAAAGGAGGAAAGAGGAGAGGTTGTGGTTAAGAGGGGGAGGAAGGAAGAGGGAAGTAGGTAGGAAGGTTGAGGGAGTGTGGATGGGGGGGGCGCCGATTATTTCTGAGTACTTATTGAGCAGGCTTTCTATGTGTTTGTTTTTCTAATGAAATGCACCATATTTGTATTATTTGTTCATATGTTTATTTGAAAAATTAATAAAAAAATTGTAAAAAAAAAAAAAGAAGAAGTCCTTTACATGTTTTGTCACACAAATGAGTAGCTGACGCAGGACGTTCTTAGTGTGGCTGTTTACCAAAGAATGCACAAGGTCTCTTCCTGAACCGTTCAAGAGATGTTGGCCCCCTTTACGCAACTGGCTTAGATCCCAGTTAAAAACTTAGTAGGAAAATAGTACAATGCACCAACATTTGGTTCATTTGAAACTTGATTTCTATCTCTTCTCTGCCCCTGTCTTCCCCCCACCCCCATTGCTGTATTGGACCAACTCGGATTGTTTGTTGAGTTTATGATTCATTTTCTCATGTAGATTCAGAAAATAAGCATTTTAAGCTTGATGGGCAAACCAAGGCGTTTTATCTTTATGTGTGTGTCTGACATTTTGAAACCTACATATTTTCAAACACAGAAACTAAAATCATATCACATTTCAAGAGCAAAGCTTGTAACATTCTAGCTCAGTCTTGCCTAATCTACAGGAATAATCTAATTTTTCCAGTACTGCAGTCTCATGCTGGATGACAAATGACAGGAACTGACCATCACCCAGATGGAAAAGATTGCTATAGTTCTCCTAAATCCCTTGCTGTGCATAAGAAGCTGATCATCAGAATGCAGGATGCTTTAAGGATGGGGATTAGCAATTCCTTTAACAGCCATCTTCTATTCATTTGCTTTAAAAAGGAAAGAAATCAAACTCTCAGCAAGCTTAATGGCTGTTTTGCTTTTGTTTCAATCTGTTGTTCGAAGCCTATCGGATCTTAATATTGACTATAAAGCTCAACTACCAAGATTAGATTTCAGAATGAAAACTAGTAAAACAAGACAAGCTGTTGCTAAGTCTGCATTTGCAACTGGTATATATTTGTGTGTTGCCGATTTGGTTAAGTTGTACTGTTTTGTTCTTATTTCCTTTTATTGCATTTCATTGTTGTTTTGATGTGCTTGAGGGGGCTTAAACCAGTCACTACTACCATACTGGAAATCGCCATTCCCATTGGAATGCATTGAGGGATTCTTTTCTCTATAGTCCCAGGCCAGATTCGCCCCCTTTCCCATTCCCTGCCCTCAGGTAAGTTTAGTTGTCCCTCCCTCCCTCCCTAATTAGCAGCAGTTAGCCACTACCTCATTCTACATCAGTCATCATCATCATTTTAGCCATGGTCTATCCACTGCAGGTTGAAGGCCTCTTCTGCCTGTTTCCAACCAATATAGTCCTGAGCTTTGTTTTGCCAACTGGGGCCACAGTACTTGCTGATGTTGTCGATCCATCTTGTTTTAGGTCTCTTTCGTGGACG
>NW_015391439.1:3157-10558 GCF_001527695.2 Protobothrops mucrosquamatus
CCCATTCTATGGCTGCCTTGGTCCACCTGCCGCCGGTTCTTCTTGCCATGTGACCAGCCCATTTCCATTTCAATTCTTTTAGTCTCTTGATGATATTGTATGTTTTCCTTTGTTCTCTAATCCATGTGCAGGTCTTTCCATCTTGTCTTGTAATGCTGAGCATTACATGTATCTCTTCCATGGCTCTTTGTGCCACTCCGTAGCTTTTGTATCGATTGTGAGGTTAGTGTCCAAAGTGTATATTCTTTCTAACAACTCTCCCATACTGATAGGAGTGCTGGAAAGAACTATTGCTGAGATATCGTGAAGTTTTTCCACTTAATCAGTAGGGATGGACAGTTTAGATTCTGCAAGATCCAATCCAATCCATTTCAGACTCCAAAAGCTCAGAAGACTAAACTTCTGAGGTTTGGGTGACCGACCCAGATTGGATCCTGCAACATTGTCCTGGGAGGTGTACGGTATATTTGCTTTCATTTGTGAGTTTAGATTCTCTCAACTACTCGGAACTGGCCTGATTGCTATTTTCAGTGACAACCCTTCACTGCCATCTGCTGACTAAAATATTGGAGTACTTTGAAAAAAACCAAATTGAACACTCCAATTAAGCAACTGTTCTGCTAATGGTTTTTTTAAAAAAAAAATCATTACTCTAAATATAAACATTTGATGAGACTAGTAAATGAAGTTAACTTTCTTAAACTTTCTTTTGTTTATTTTCCATAACTTTTCTCATAACTAGCCCAGAAGGTGCCATTAGATGAGCAATGGTAATTTGATAAATTTACCCAGACAATGAGTCTGATTGCCTTGGGGATGAATACAGAGTCCCTGATCACTTCCTGAATTGCTGCTCGGTATCTTCAGTACTCCAGAAGTCCTTGCTGGCAAAGGATAAGACTTGATAAGGCTTTGTTGCATCAACAGCCTTTCCTCTTACACAGATTAGCAGCCTTGGCTGGCTGAGAACTCCACGCATTCAAACACTGCTTGGGAATACCTACTGCTAATGTACAGCAAGGGAGACCAGCCGTAGTTTGTGGGCTGCTGCCAATCAGTACTTGAATGGTAAAATTGATGACTGCCAGTGGATTTTGTAATGTAATAACTTGTATTTTCAGCTGCTCTTCCCCCTAATCTCATTTTCTTGGTAAAATTGATTAGGCAGTGCTGCCCATTACTGTACTGCAGAAATGACTGGATATTCACATGCTACAGTCTGGACCAGAGGAAGATTGGCCCAATGCATATTGAGGCTAAAATGGCCTCTCTTCTGACTCTGAATGATCCAGTTTCTGGGTTTGTACAATGCACTGGATCTAAAATGATTCTGGGCAGCACTCTGTATGAATGCAGCCAGTGGTTTCTCATGCATCCAACATAGTACTGGCAGTTCTCACTTTACAACCACACTTGGAACCAGATTTTTCATTGCTAAGCAAGGCGGTTGTTAAATGAATCACACTGTCATTAAGTGGAATTCAGCTTCCCCCTTTGGTTCTGCTTGTCAGAAGCCAGCTGGAAAGGTCACCCATGGTAATCTTAGGACCCCTGGGATGCTGCCACTGTTGTAAATACAGGCTGGCTGCCAAGCACCTGATTTCAGATCACGTGACTGTGGGGAGGCTGCCGTGGTCATAACTGTGAGGACTGGTCATAAATCACTTTTGTCAGTGTCATTGGAACTTCAAACAGTTGCTAAACAAATGGCTGCAAGTTAAGGACTACCTGAACTGGGTTTGTATGCTGTATTAGCCCTTATTTTAGCATTCTTAGTTTCAGCTTAGCAGTCTTTAAATCCAGCATTGGGTCTTCAGGAGAACACAGTTAAAACAAGCCATAGTTTAGTGCAGTGGGTAAACACAAGCAGTACATGTAATTCATAGGCAATCAGAGTTATTAATCTTTATGAACTTTATAAACTCACCAAGGCGCCTGGTTGTTCTTATATTTCCTGTTACATGAGCCAAACAATATTGGGGTTACAGAAATGCTATACAGGTAGTCCTCAACTTACAACCTCAACTGACCCCCAAATTTCTGTTGTTAAGCAAGACATTTGTTAATTGAATTTTGCTCCATTTTATGACCTTTCTTGCCACAGTTGTTAAGTGAACCACTGCAGTGGTTAAGTTAGTAACACGGTGGTTAAGTGCATCTGGTTTTCCCGTTGACTTTGCCTGTCAGATGGTCGTAAAAGATGATCACATGACCCCAGGACACTGCGACCGTCATAAATACGAGTCAGTTGCCAAGTGTCTGAATTTTGATCAAGTGGCCATGGGGATGCTGCAGTGGTTGTAAGTAGGGAAAACGGTCACAAGTCACTTTTTTCAGGGCCGTTGTAACTTTGAATGGTCACTAAATGAAATGTCGTAAGTCAAGGAATAGCTGTATAACCTGTTTTAACATTTTATTGATTAGGAATAAATAAAATTACTCCTAAATAGGTATATAAATTTACTGTTTTTCAGGTCTGGTATAAAGTATTATATTTTGTTGCAAGAAAGCTAAGCAAGTAAGGCAGCACCTATGCCTCTTGCAATGAAAGGATATGATTTCTCTGACCAATTCAGTCCTCTTGGCAAAGAGAAGCTGCCAAGCATCTTTTTCCCCTTCCAGGGAGCTCAAGAGAGCAGTTAGACCAGTGGTTCTCGACCTTTTTAATGCCGCGACCCCAACCGGTCGTAAGTCGAGGACTAAACCGGTCATAAGTCGAGGACTAAACCAGTCGTAAGTCGAGGACTAAACCGGTCGTAAGTCGAGGACTACCCAACCGGTCGTAAGTCGAGGACTTTCCCTGCCCGGGAGCACCGCGCATGCGTGGTTCCGCCCCCTGCGCCGGCCGAGGCGTAGCTGGCAAGCGGCAGAGACAGAGCAGGCCGACCACCAGCTGGCCCAGCTCAAGGGAGGTAAGGCACCTGCCGGAAAAGGGGAAAAAAAATGGCGGACAGCCTTGCTTGGCGACCCCCGTGAAATGGTCGATCGACCCCAAATGGGGTCGCAACCCATAGGCTGAGAACCACTGAGTTAGACAAATAAATGATGCCTGGCTGATTTTTCCTTGCACACACATCCCCCACACCCAATTCACCTCCCTTTAAAAAGGGGCTTTGATGGGCCTCAAAGGCAGGAGCCGTAATTTGCAAACAAATATTTCTTTTCAAGAAGTAAAAATAAGCAATAGCAATAAGAGGATAAGCACGCAGAGAACGGAGGGGGATTCCCCTGCTATCATTTTGTCAGGATGTGCTTATCACAGAAGCTTATGGACCTTTGCTGCAAGGCACATCTACTTATTGCTCAGGGAAAGGTTGATGAAGTCTGACTGGACAAGAGTGCCTGTAAGTGCAGTCAGCAAACAGGGCCTCAAACCTGCTTTTAGAAAGACATTAAAGGCTTTAAAGAGAGGTGGTGGTGCAATGGTTAGAATGCAGCATTGCAGGCTAACTCTGCTGACTGCCAGGAGTTCGATCCTGACTGGCTCAAGGTTGACTCAGCCTTCCAGCCTTCTGAGGTCAGTAAAATGAGGACCCAGAACGTTGGGGGCAATAGGCTGACTCTGTAAATTGCTCAGTGAGTGCTGTAAAGCAATATGAAGCGGTATGTACATCTAAGTGCTATTAGAATTTGCAAATACACCTGTATATATTTGTATACTTCTATGTGTGCCAATTGCTCTAATGGTTAAAGCAGCGGTTCTCAACCTATGGGTCGCGACCCCATTTGGGGTCGATCGACCATTTCACGGGGGTCGCCAAGCAAGGCTGTCCGCCATTTTTCCCCCTTTTCCGGCGGGTGCCTTACCTCCCTTGAGCTGGGCCAGCTGGTGGTCGGCCTGCTCCGTCTCTGCCGCTTGCCAGCTACGCCTCGGCCGGCGCAGGGGGCGGAACCACACATGTGCGGCGCTCCCGGGCAGGGAAAGTCCTCGACTTACGACCGGTTGGGTAGTCCTCGACTTACGACCGGTTTAGTCCTCGACTTACGACTGGTTTAGTCCTCGACTTATGACCGGTTTAGTCCTCGACTTACGACCGGTTGGGGTCGCGGCATTAAAAAGGTTGAGAACCACTGGGTTAAAGTGATGCATTTAAATCAGGAAGAACAGATTCAAGACTATTATTCAGCCACAGACTTCACTGATAATTTTGAACCACTCGAGTCTCAGCTTCACTGGATTGCTGTTCTGGAGAAAAGATGAAGGGAAATTCTTGCCTCTTCCCCCACGTACACTCCCCTCATACACCACTTGAGTGAGAAATGGAAGGCTAAATATACAACAAGTAATGTGCAGAATCCTCTTCCTCACCACTTTGATCTGTATACATGCTGGGATGTGGAGTGAATTTAATCTTTTGAACCGAAGGGCTGGATCTAGAGTTCTGCAAATGATCCAGTCTGTTCCAGTTTGCTCTGGAGACTGGCTAAGCCAGCTCCATCTTTGAATCTAGAAAATGGATTTCAAAAATTAGACCTGTTCACCAATTATTAAGGGTGAGAAAGATGGCTATAAAGTTTCCACTTCATTTCATTAATTCAACTATTTGAAATTTGTCATGATTATTTTCAGGTTTTTAATAACTACAGATTGAATTTTGTTTGCCTAGTACACAATAGTGTCAATATAATTCACTTAAATGTGTGGCGATTTCTCAGTATGGACCAGATGCTTAACGATCTGAAGATGTCTGAGATACTATTACTTCTGATCAAATCTCTTTCTGAAATTAAACTGATTTCAACGTATCAGAAATTAAAATAATTTTTTAATATTTAAATTAATCATATTTATGAATTAGAGCAGGGGTGTCAAACTCAATTTCATTGACGGCTGCATCAGCATTGGGGTTGCCCTCGGGGGGCTGGGTGGGTGTGGCCAGGGTGGGTGCGGCCTACTGGGTGGGTGTGGATGGAGTGGGTGTGGCCTACTGGGTGGGCATGGCCAGCTCTACATCGTTCGCGTCAAGGGTGCCTGTGGGGGCCTGGGCAGGAGTGGGACAGATCTGAGGGTTTCTGGCAGAAGGGGGTGGGACCGGGGCAAACGCCAAGGCATGGTCCATTTCTTCATTCCTCACAAAGGGTCACACCTCTCCAGCATGCACCTAGGGGGCAGGGCTGACACAGCAGGGGCTGGTTCCTCGGTGTTTCTAGACGGCCTTGTGGAGCTAAGACTGAATGCGTTTCAGCATAGATGGCCACCACAAAATTGTACATTGGCTCCCGGATGGCCTGGGCCAGGGCCAAGGCAGCAGGGGCCGTTCCCTCACTGTTTCCAGGATGGCTTCGCGGGCCCCATCCGGCCCCCGGGCCTTGTGTTTGACATGTCTGAATGAGAGAATAAAGAATTGCAATGCCTGTTAATGGAACATCAGTAAATTCAAATTTTAAAAAATGGAACTTCTTTGAAGCTAATCCATGAAAAGATTTTTATTTTCAATGTATTGGATTCGTCAAATAATTTATCAGTGATGTAAGAAATTTAAAGGTATATTCATATGATTAGTTATGTCTGGTTTTGGTTTATTTTTAGAAGAATGTCATAACATATAAAAATAGAAGTCTGGACAATTTTTTCCCAAGTTATAATTATGTTATATTGAATTATATACCAAAACAGTGGAACCTGTTTTTGAGAAGCTTTGGTTATACTGCATATGGAATAATTATATTGAGGGAAAATACTGTTACTATATCAAAAGTTGGATTCAAGAAATGTATACTTTATCAATTTTTTAAAAGGTTACTATTTCTGCTAATAAAAAATGACATTTTTTTTTCTCTTTGGCATATATTTCATATTAAAAAAAGTAAAGTCACAATTTCCACTAGGGGAAACGTTTATATGAAATAAAGCTACAGATAATTATAAAATTCTGAAAAATTCTTAAGTGCAGCTACAGGACATTCCTATTGTCCAGCATGCTGGCTGGAGAATGCTGAAGTTCAAGTCTTCATATCTTAAAGTTGCTAAGTTTGAAAAACAAAGGTTTAATTGTTTACAAACTATCAATAAGGAACATGTTTCTTGGATTCCCTTACTTTTACCATCAGCATTATTGCTGCATTATTGTCTCATGTAACAACTTATACCTTCCAACAATAGTAGAGAAGGTAGAAATATATCAAAATCAAATATATTTCAGCTTTTTCAAAATCTTCCTCCTACTTTTGCACAATGTCATGGATATCAGTAGGTCTATTACTGATTTAGAGCAAAGTGGAAGGAGAAATAGAACTTTTAAGGAAGGGAGGGAACTGAACATATCTGAAAGACAGAGAATCCATGACCCCCTACTGGAGACCTGTACAGGGATCAAAGATATACACCTGTGGCCAGTCATGCTTTAGAAGACGGGAAGTCCCTGAAGAATATAGCAACTGTACTAATTCAAGGTTTCTTTTTCAGAATTGAGTTATGGGGGAGCAAGAACAAAGTAACTTTGGACCCCCTCTCTCGTTTGAAAAATCTGAATCCAAAAATTGGATAACATTGAAGTCCTTATAAAGAATGCCAAATTGCTAATTAGACATCAACAGGTGAGACAGTTATGACATTTGCATTCCAGGGCTGCTTATGGAAGCAGACAATAATTGAAAGAATATAAAAGGGATGTTTCAAACCACAAGGTTAGTCCCATTTACTAAAAAATGCTAGCAAGAAAAGATGTCCTCTGTGTATTGTAAAAAGATGCAGCACCATGCCAAAAAGTGGCTTCTTTTTCTACCCAATTCTGCCAAGGGCAGCAGCCAAACTATTTCAGCTGCAGGTGAAAGCTACATGTGCCAGTTCTTTTCCCTTTTTTTAGCAGCAGCGTGTTCAAAAAAGGCTGAAGAAAGAATTCAAAAAAGGATTGTGTAAGCATACAAAACATCTGTAGTAGTTTCTCTAGTAGTTTAAAATAAAGTTCAAGGTCCTAAGAGTTGCCCGATTAGATTCATAATTCTTATGGCTGTATCCCAACATACTTAAGTCTGCAATCATATGCACAAGCTCACACACATTCATACACCTTATTTATATGCATGCAATTCCACTGAACTCACTGAAGCTTACCTCTAAATAGATATGGAAGTCCATCTTTCCTTGGGAGACTGGTAATCTAATTTTGTCTAACAGCCAACCTACAGGATATCAGATAATATGCTTCCTTGTTCAATATGCGAAGTTTGGGCATTTACCAGATTTTAATTAATAATAATAATAATAATAATAATAATAATAATAATAATAATAATAATAATAATAATAATAATAATAATAATAATAATAATAATAATAATAATAATAATAATAATAATAATAATAAAGTTGGAAGGGACCTTAGAGGTCATCTAGTCCAACCCCCTGCTCAGGCAGGAAACCCTATACCATTTCAGACAAATGGCTGTCCAGTCTCTTCT